>NC_058406.1:187710371-187767094 GCF_002201575.2 Neomonachus schauinslandi
GGCTGGCTCTGGGGACCAGGGCTGGGGGGCAGGGCATACGGCTGGCTCTGGGGACCAGGGCTGGGGGGGCGGGGGGGGCTGGCTCTGGGGACCAGGGCTGGGGGGCAGGGCATACGGCTGGCTTGCCCGCCACCCCCCATCCCCCGCCCCGTATTCCCAAGCTGCTTCCCGGCACACCCTCCCCTGCTTCACCGTCAGAGCTAAGCGCCAGGCGCACGTAGACCAGGTGCATAGGGCCCTGACACACGGTGCGGCCCTGGATGGAGAAGTGGTATGTGCCACGCGTGTGGTTCAGCACCAGGCGGCGCCGCGGCAAAGACGAAATCATGAGCCACAGGCCAACGCCCACGCCGCACGCGGGGAAGCCCCACGTCTCCTGCTTCAGCACCTGCGGGAGCCACGGGGACCTGAGCCGCCAAGGGCGTGGGGTGGGGCACCGAGAGAGGGGTCCAGCCCCAGGAGGCCGGCCGTGGGGGGCGGGCCGCGGAGCGCAGACCTGGCTCACAAGGCCGAAGCTGACGAGGAAGAGGCAGACGACGAAGAGCAGCGCCCCCTTCCACAGTGTGTCCAGGTAGTACTCGAGCACGAAGACTGCGGGCAGCGCGTCGGCGGCGCGTGAGGACAGCTGGTCCCCGCTCGCAGCCCGCGGTGGCGGGGCCGGCGCCCGGCGGGCCGCACGCCCACGCACGCAGCGCTGGGGCACCGTCGGCGGCCCGCCCCGGGCCTGGCCCCGCCCCCACGCAAATCACAGCCCAGATCCAGGCCCCGGCCCCACCCAAGCAGGATTTTCCCCGGGGGGGAGGGGAGGGGGGGGTCAGACAGTGGGCCCCCGCCCCGCCCCCGCCGCGTGCTGGTTCCGGGCCCACGCGCACCATTGGGCTGCTGTTGTGTGAACGGGTAGAAGCTGTTGTTCTTCAGGCGCTTGGCCAGGTGGCGCTCGGTGCAGAAGAGTCCTAGGGCCCAGAGCTGGAAGCACTTGCCGCCGGAGGTCGTGGGTAGGCCGCTACTGCGGCCCTTGGGGGCCTGGGTTAGGCACAGAGGGTCAGCTGGGCTGCGGGAAGGTTGCCACCGCCCAGGGCTCGCCGTCGCACTGATACCTGGGGGAAGAAAGCCTCCAGGGCTGCGGTCCAGGAAGGAGCGGCCTTCAAACAAAGGGCGGAGGAGGGACACCAGGTGGTGGTCCAGGCTGGGCGAGGCCTGGGTTCTAGAAGTTCTGGGCAGCGGGTTCTAGAAGGGGCTGTTGTGTTGACTACTCTTTCTGCGGGGACTCCCCAGGCCTGGCCCTGAAGTGAGCACGCACTTCCCTGTGAGTCCCCACACCACCAGAGGCCCCCTGCACAGCCTGGTTCACAGTCCTCACGGGAAGGGAGGATGGCAAGACATCCCAGGCCTGAGCTGGAGAGAAGTCTGCGGGCAGGCTCCCCACACTGAACCCCATGGCTGAGCAGGCCTCCCCCGCCCCATCACTACTTTTGCCCGGGCAGAGCTTCAAACACAACCACAGACAGCTCACTTCAGTGTCCCTGAGGGCAGGATACACACACTCAGTCCAGGATTCACGCCTAGTAGTGAGTGAGCAAGGCATGACCACAGGCAGCCTCAGGAACCCTGGAAGGCCACCCCCCACCCCACCCCACAAGCTCTCCGCCAGTTCTAGCCTTGAGTGGTTCCCTCAGGTACAATACCTGTCCTCTCATCCCCGCCTAAAGGACCACACAGAGTTCCTAAAAATGTTTTATTGTAACAAAATGCTCAAACATCCAAAATGCGAAAAGGGTGGAGGGCGCCCCTGGCTACCTGAGGGTCAGGGGTCTGGGACTGCCTAGCTGGAGGAGGGCAGGCTGGTGAGCAGCTGCTCCAGGCACCACTGGACTTCCTCCTGGCCTCGGTAGGCCCGCTTCAGGCCCCGAGGAAGGCAGCGGCAGGACTCCAGGTTGAGGTAGAGCAGGCCTGTGCAGCTGCTGATCACAGAGCTGTAGGGGCAGGGCAGGCCATGGGGACTTGAGCCCCTGGCTCCCAGAAGACCCCGGCCCTGGCAGAGCTAGGCCAGTGTAAGGAGCCCTCTCTGCCCAGGTGCCACGGCTGGCTCTGCCACCCACAGCCACCGAGGCCCAAGCCCAGTACCCGTGGTGTCCCTAAGGGCCATCCTAAGCAGGGGCTTGGCCAATATGTGCTCCCCTTTTGGACACCCGAAGCCTGCAAGCCAGGCTTGTTGGGGAGGCAAGCCGTACCGACTCCAAGGGACTGGGGAAGGGGATGCTGACCTGACCGTGCTTGGTGTGACCCGGGTGCCCCTGAGGTTGACAGAGCACAAGGCTGGGGGTGAGCCCCCAGGGGTGGCTGAGAAGGTAGCTAAGGCCTGCTCCAAGTCCTTCTCGCTGAAGCCCTGGCCACTCAAGTCCAGCTCCCGCAGAGTGTGGCACCACTTCTGGGTCAACAGGTGGCTGCCCTCTTTGGCTAGAGTCAGCCGGTCGGACGTGCCATAAAGACCCAAGTGAAGCTGCTCTAGCTCTGGAAGCGAAGAGTGGTCATGAGCTGTGGGGCGGGCAGGAGGTACCCACATCCCTCCCACCCAGCCACCAGCCAGAGAAAGCTGACCCTGACACGGCAGATCATGCAGGCCAGCAGGTGTGATGCGGGCACAGCCACGAAGATCCAGCAGGCGCAGATGAGGGGAGCTGTGGAGCAGGCGGCCCAGGGCCTCATTGCTGACAAAGTTGCAGGTGCAGCCAGCAAGGCAGAGCTCCTCAAGGCTGGGGAAGCCTGGGCCAGGAGTCACCACTCGCCCGGGAGGCTTGGGCAGCCACATCAGGTTCAGCAGCCGCAGCACCTGGAGCAAGGCCCAGGCTGCAGATGGGGAGGGAGGGTGGCAGGTGGAAGAGGAGGGGTGGCAGGTACCTGCAGCTGGGGGCAGCCCTTCTGCAGAGCCTCAACAGGCAGCTGGAGAGGAGTGCTGTTGCGATTGATGCCGGTGCTCACCTCCAGGACCTGGAGCTGGGGGCAACAGCTGCCCTGCAGAGGTGGAAGAGAACACAGGCTCAGTGGCCTGGCAGACCCTGGCTCAGCATCCATCTCTGCTTCTGCCTGTCGCCAACCTACCAGCAGCGCACCCAAAATGGCCGTTGTCTGGGAGCTGTAGGTCAGCCACAGTTTGCGCATTCGGGGCCCTGCCTCCTCCAAGAAGTTCACCACGGCTGTGGACTCCACCTGGGAACCCAGCACATGGGTACCGGTCACTCCGGCCCAGGCTTCTTCAGGACCCCTGGGGACCCAGGGCTCACCATGGAGTGCTGTATATCCAGGCTGTGGAGCTGGGGGCAGGCTTTGGCTAGCATGACCAGAGTGTCAGGGGTCACACCATGGCAATCAGAAAGCTTGAGGAAGGTGAGTCGAGGACAGGACTCGCTGACCAGCTGTGGAAGACAGAGCACCAGCAGAGATTGGGTCTCTGTGGTCGGCAAAGGAAAGAAACCAGGGGCTGACACCGAACCCTCTCCTCTGCCTCAGCTAGAGCCTCCTTTCTGCCCCTGGCAGCCAACATGGGAGCTCCACTTCTGACACCTCCCTGCTGAAAGGAACAACAGGAAAGGAGAACCAGGCAGGCATCCCCTGGGGCAACACTGGGCTCCAGGTGCCTGACCCCCTCCCTGGAAGTACCGGGCAACCCCACGTGTCGCCGCTGGTGTGCAGGGCAGCCTAGAGCTCTCACCTTCAACACGGGGTGTACCTGGGACTTCCAGTGGATGAGGGTCAGCCTCTGGAGCTGGGAGAACCTGGGCCGACAGCAGAGGGAGAGCTGCATAGTGTTCCCTCGCTGCCCCTCTGTCAGCGTCTCCCCTACCCATCACTTCGGTGTAGGGAGACAGAAATGAGCCTGTGGCTTTCCACAAGCCACAGAAATGAAGTGAGGAGATAGAGAAAAGAGGGAATGTCTCACCGATTGGGCATAAGCCACTCCAGAGAGGCGAGAACCTTCTTCTCGGCCTTGGCTCCGCTCTTGGCGAGGCGGCCAGCCAGCGGGGGCGACAGGGTCACTGTGTGCCAGAGCGCGGGCTGGGAGGAGGCCTCCTGCCAGCGGCGGCACACGCGTGCAGCCCTGGGAGAAAAATCTCTGCTGAGGCGCCGGGCCTTCCGTGGCCGCTGCCGCGGGTTTTCCTAAGAGGAGAGACCTGTCCCCTTTGTTCTCACAACGCTGCGGCCACCTTAGCTCAAAGACAGGCCCTGGGGGCTCTAACTGGACCCCTGAGAGACTGCGCTCTCTCGGCTACGCCCTCTGCCCCCGCCTCAGCCACCCGCTCGGTGGGCAAGAGGGCAGCCTGAGCCATGCTGCTGCGCTCGGTGGGCCTGGGGTACCTGCCGAGGAAAGGCATGGGCCCATCGGCCGCCACCAGCAGCCCGAAAATCTGCACCAGGATTTCCAGGGGGATGCGGTCGCCCCAGCCCGGGTCGGGCCCCTGCTGCGGCTCCGGAGCGGGCGCAGCTCTAGGCCTGGCCTTGGCGGCCGAGGCGCGGGACGCGGGGGGCAGCAGCCGCTGAGTGCGGCGGGCGGCACGCCTCTGCACGCGAGTGCGGGCAGGCCCCGGGCCCGGCAGCACCAGCAGCATGCTGTCCGACTGCAGCAGGTGGTACCCGGAGCCGCTCGGCGCCAGCTGGTCCCACCACCAGTCCTCGGCCGAGCGAGCCCGCGCCCCGGCCGGCAGCGCGCCCCGGACCCTGCGTCGGGCCCGCCGCGCAGCCCCGGGAGCCATAGCTCCCAACTAAACTCCACGGCCGCGGCGTAGCGGAAGAGGCGAAGCCGCCGGGCGGAGGCGGGACCTGAGCCCCGGGCCGACCCCCTGCGCGCAGGTTCAACGCCCGACTTCCGGGGCGGGACTTCCGGCGATGGGCCATGCGGGGGGCTGGCCGTCCCGCGGCTTCCTCCAGTACGTGAGAGCTGGAGTTCTCGCCCGGGCGGAGCCGCGTTTCCCAGCCTCACCGGCTCTGGGCTGAAGCCGCGCTCGTGCGCGGGAGGCGGCGCCCTTGTAGGGCGGCGAGACGACTGGCTGTCGGGCGGCGAGCGCGCAGGTGCAGGATCAGGAGGCGCAGGTCCCCCAGCGCACCGGGCAGCTCTTCGCTGACCACCCGACGCAGCGAGGGGCGGCGCCGGGCCCATCCCTCCCCCCGGAGTCCGACTTCACTCCTGCTGTCCTGGGTCTCGCTGAAGCCTCGGACTCCCACTGGGAAGCAGAAGCAGTAGAGGTGTGCGAGGCGCCGTAGGGGTGCCCCTGTCCCGGAGTCCGTGTCCCTTTTGGGGAGAGGGTGGTGGTGATCGCAGCAACTCAGACCCGAAGATGGAGTCCCTCTTTCCTTGTTTCCCTCTGGGGTCGGGGCTCCTCGGGCCCGGCTTCCTGCTTTTCTGCCTGCAGGCCTAGCCGTGCTGTTTGGTATGTTTGGCCCCTGTCATCCCCATGCCCCACCCCCGGGCACCCTCCGGGTTCCCTGGTCTAGGCGGTCTGGTCCTCTTCTGATTCCAGTTCTGTGTCTTTGACTTGTGATCCCGCATCCCTGTCTGTTTCTTTCAAGATAGGAGAGGTCTTCGGTTCCCAGTAGAGCTGAAGCGTTTTCTTTGGATCTAGGTGGGGAAAGAGGAGCGGGCTGTGACCCTGACCTGTTCTGAAGGGCCCAGCCTTGGGCTGAATGGCAGCACCCCCACTGGGCCGTCTGGTGTTGACCCACCTGCTGGTGGCCCTCTTTGGCATGGGCTCCTGGGCTGCCATCAACGGGATCTGGGTGGAGCTGCCTGTGGTGGTAAAAGAACTTCCCGAGGGTGAGTGGGAGTGCGCAGGGAAGAGGGGTTCAGGTGTGCCAGGTAAGGCGGGTTGCAGCTGCTCATCGTCCCTTTGCACCTAGCCCTGACATGGTCTTCTCCCTTCCCTGCAGGCTGGAGTCTCCCGTCATACCTCTCCGTGCTTGTGGCGGTGGGGAACCTGGGTCTGTTGGTGGTGACCCTGTGGAGGCGGCTGGCTCCGGGCAAGAGCGAGCGGGGCCCCATCCAGGTGGTGCAGGCACTGGGCGTGGTGGGCACAGCCCTGCTGGCCCCACTGTGGCACCATGTGTCCCCAGTCGCAGGGCAGCTCCACTCCGTGGCCTTCCTAACGCTGGCCTTGGTGCTGGCCCTGGCCTGCTGTGCCTCTAACGTCACTTTCCTGCCCTTCTTGAGCCACCTACCACCTCCCTTCTTGCGCTCCTTCTTCCTGGGTCAGGGCCTCAGTGCCCTGCTGCCCTGTGTGCTGGCCCTCGTGCAGGGCGTAGGCCACCTTGAATGTTTGCCATCTCCCACCAATGGCACCCTTTGGCTCCCCCACGACTTCCCAGAGCGTTTTCCTGCCAGCACCTTTTTCTGGGTGCTGACCGCCCTTCTGGTCACTTCGGCTGCCGCCTTCCAGGGTCTCCTGCTGTTACTGCCATCACCACCATCCGCATCCACAGCGGGTCCGGGGTCTGGCCTGCGGGCAAGAGGCCCGGGAGTGGAGGAGGAGGAAGAAGAGGCCTCACCACTGCAGGAGTCACTGAGCCGAGCCACAGGCGCCACTCCCAGCCCAGAGCCTGAGGCCCGTCGGCTGCTCTCTGTGCATGGTGCCTGCCTGCTGGGCCTGCTGGCCATCACCAACGCGCTGACCAATGGTGTGCTGCCTGCCGTGCAGAGCTTTTCCTGCTTGCCCTACGGCCGCCTGGCCTACCACCTGGCAGTGGTGTTGGGCAGCGCTGCCAACCCCCTCGCCTGCTTTCTGGCCATGGGCGTGCTGTGCAGGTACAAGAGGGTCCCCAAGGCACTCGGGGCAGAGTTTAGGGATGGGGGCTGGGTCCTGGTGCGGCCAGCCCTGAGTTCCTGCTCACCCCTGTAGGTCTCTGGCAGGGCTAGGTGGTCTCTCTGTGCTGGGCATGCTCTTTGGGGCCTACCTGATGGCGCTGGCAGTCCTGAGCCCTTGCCCACCGCTGGTGGGCACCTCTGCAGGGGTGGTCCTTGTGGTAAGTACACTGGGGACACTGAAGCAGAGAGGGTTGCAGTGGGGAAGGGGTTTGCCCCCAGAGCAGGGGACACCTCGTGCTCAGCCTGCTGTGCCCGTCCTCCCAGGTGCTGGCGTGGGTGCTGTGTCTGGGCGTGCTCTCCTATGTGAAGGTGGCCGCCAGTTCCCTGCTGCACGGTGGCGGCCGTCCGGCACTGCTGGCAGCTGGTGTGGCCATCCAGGTGGGCTCCCTGCTCGGTGCTGTCGCCATGTTCCCTCCCACCAGCATCTACCACGTGTTCCGCAGTGGAAAGGACTGTGTGGACCAGTGTGGCCCCTAAGCCTGGGCAGATGGGGAATGTGACGTCAGGCTGAGACGCCCCAGCGCCCAAGTGCCCACGACCCAAGGAGGCCCTCCTCACTTGTGGGCTCATGGACACCTGTACACTCCACAGCAGATGCTGGTCAGGGTGGGGACCACAGAACAGTCCCAGAACCAGGGCCCAGCTAGGGCTGTGAACTTGGCCCAGATCTGGAGCCTGTGTGGGGCTTGCACAATAAATCACTGTTACTCCATGGGTCCCAGTAGTTAACTTCTGTAGCTCCTTTCTCTGTGCAGATAGACCCCTACTGAGCTGGAGTGCTGATTTGAACTATTCGGCAGGGGCCCCCAACCCCTGGCCGGCTGCTCTCCCAGCCCTCCGAGCCCTGGACCCTTGCTCCCCCTCCCCCCATCGCTTTTTGGAGCTTCCCCCGGAGAACAGGTTACGGTGGTCAGAGGCAGCATGGTGTCCACCCAACATCAGCTCATCCCGGATCTCCAGCTGAGTGGTGAGGCCTCTTCCCGTCAGGGTCACTGCTCTGTAAGCATCTCTGGGCTGTGTGGGCTGAGCCAGCTGGGCGCGAGCATCAAACAGAACCAGCTCTCTCTTTTGCTGTGACCCAGCAGCGGTAGCGTCTGTTCCTCTGTGGGAGGGTCCTGCCAGGGGGCTTATGCCCGGGCCTCCGTGCAAGGTCCAGGCACAGAAGAGGCTCAGTGAGTAGGGCTTAGAAGAGATTCCAGCCAGTTTAGGGATCCTTCTGGTCAGGAGCATTGCTGCCTTCCCTAAGCCACAGGCGTCTAGTTTCTAGCTCCTTCTGTGACCAAATGTGCAGATGGCCCACACTCTTTATTCAGGCAGACGTGGCAGCGTCTGCCTTCTCCCTGGGCTTCTTACAAGTGGTCCCTATTCCTGAGCAACCCATACCTGCCCCAGCCCTGGGATAGTAGTGTGGGCCTTTGCTTGGCTAGCGTCTGCAGGGAGCAGAGCCTTAGCACTGACTGCAGCCTGAGCTGGAGTGGGTGGTTCCGCACAAAGGGCTGGAGGGGGCTGAAAGGAGTGCCTCAGCCAGGCAAGGGGACCGGCAAGGACTCAGGAGAGGATATTGGATGGAAGCTGCAGTGGGCAGAGGCTCAGGCTTCTGTCACCTCCTCTTGGCTTCTGGGGCAGGCCAGAAGCAGAGGCCCATGGGGGACACAGGCTCCGCAGGGGAGGCAGGACACCCGAGCTGTGATCCAGTGTGACTGACCTGGCACTGAAATCCTATTCTCACAGACAAGGGGCCCCATTTCTGCAGTGGGGAGCCTGCTGCTGCAAGGGTCTAACCCAAGTGATTGTGGGGGCTGGGAAAAGTGGCTCCTGCCCTGCCTGCCCCAACCCCTTCCCACAATTGTTCTGGTCCCGGATGCCCTTTTTAAACTTCAGAAGCTGCCTGTCCTTGAGTTGGCCTGCACATGGGTCTTTGAAGGTCTCCTCTTTCCCTGCCCTGGCAGGAGCAGCTGAGCAGGAAGGTGGGAGAGACCCCCTCCAGGCCCTGACCACTGGAGCCTCCGGTCTGGGGCTGCATCAAGTACTGGGAGGGCCCAGGCTCCCAGGTGGCTCAGACACAGCCCCGCCCTGAGCACAGGGGGCCACCTGCCAGGTCCCAGCCTCCCAGGATGCTGATGGCCTAGAGAAGGAGCAGGGGCAGTGGGGGGTTCACGTGGCTGTTTGCCTTTGGGAGTCGGGGCCAGTAGGTGGGGTGTGGGCTGCGGAAGCCACCTTGGCAGTGGTGAGTGGAGAGATTCAGAGGCAGGAGGACGAGAGCATGGCACGCCCTCTGCCCTCCCCCTCCAACAGCACCCTCCCCTGCCCACCCTGGGGCTAGAGCTCAGGGAGCTGCCCCCCAGTTCTTGTTCTCTCTTCCGTCAGGCGACAATCAAAGGCATTTACGAGAGCCTCATCTCTGCCCACATACGCATTTGTGCCAGGCCCAAGGGCCACAGAGGAGTAAGGCCCTGGAGAGAGGGGGGCAGGTGGCCCTGAACCTGGGGGTCAGGGCTGGAGGTGGACAATTTGAGGAAGCCACTGCCCTTAGGAGCCTCAAGGGCCTTCCTGTCAGTGCCTTGTAGGAAATAACAAGGGGAGGGAGATGCTGAAGGGCCGAGTTCTTGAGAGCTGCCCCGACACACCCTTCCTACTCATGACTGCGCAGCACTGAGTCTGGTCGCCAGGGCAGCCACACTTCCAGCTGGACAGCAGGTGGCCCACGACTCCAGCTCACAGCCCTGCCCAGAGGGTCTCTCAAACCCAGGGCCGGGGGCAATTTGAAGGAGACCCCAGAGGGGAGGCAGTGGCCAAGGCAGGACCTTTGGCACCTGGCTGTCCACAGAGAGGACCCCCCTGGGTAAGAGCAAGGCCTGAGCTACAGACCCACTGTTGCCCTGTCCCACCACCAGGAGCAGGCCCCGCAGTTCCTCAGAACCAGAGAAGGGCTAGCTAAGGTGTGGCCTGCCACGTGCAGCTTCCTTTCCCAGGTGTGTGGCCACTTCCCCTGAGACTGAGCCTGTGCGTGTTTGGACAAGCCTCACCTGGCTTTGGTGGAATGACTAAAGGCCCTGTGTCTCAGCCTATTGGAGTCCCTAAGGAGGTGTGAACTCCAATGCGGTTGAAGGTATGACAACACCTGGATGATAAAATGGTTGTGTCCTCCCATTAGCATCTGCTCAGGGCCCCCTCCCTGTCTTGCTGCATCTCTCTCTGTCAAATAAATAAATAAAATCTTTAAAAAAAAAAAAAAAGGCATGGGACAATGGTCCTCTAAGGGGCTTCCTCTCCTCCATGGAATTCAAAGGGATCTCCTGGCTTTTGTGGCACCAGAAAATGGAAGTGTGGGAGCATCTGGGACCCTGTCCAGTGAATGAGTGCAGGTCATCAGCCATTCCGGAATCAGCCACCCTGGCCATGTCCACCCCGTCTCAGGGAGGCTAACTGCCTGAGGCCACAAGGCCGCTTGGACTTCCCCACTCCAAGTGCTGGCCTCCTTCTCTCCACTGCCCCTTCCGGGGGGCTCAGAGGCTACTAGGGTTCTGATGGGGTGCTAATCACAGGACCCCTTACCCCCACCCTGTTGTTGGGTGGGTGACCCAGATGATCCAATCATTATGTCCATCCTCCTGCCCACGGTGATTGAGCTAAGGGACCGTTGCTCCTATGGAGCAAATCAGGGTCCACCATGACATCTGTCTTAGGATGTCAGTCATCCCAAGAGCTATAAAAAGCTACCCAAACTATTCCTGGAGCACACCTGAGAATGAAGGCTCCCCAGAGGCAAGCAGGGTGAGAGGTGGAGAGAGGCAGAACCCAGAAAACATCCTAGGATCGCCTGGGTCCAGTTGCATCTGAAGCTAGATCTTTGGACTTTCAAGTTATGAGGGTCCACAATTTCTTGCTTGTTTAAGCAAAGGTGAGTTGATTGCTATCCATCACAGCCGAGGACATAGTGAAGCATGCCTCCCTGAAACATTCAGGACAGCTCAGACCTTAGGACACCCAGTGCTGGTCCATCTTTTCTTGCTTGGGGGAGAGTCAGTCATTCTCTTGGCAACTCTCCCTGTCACCCTCCCCATGACCTTTTCCTCCCCTAGGCCTCCACCTCCAGCTCCTTGGCATAGTGCTTCTCTGACCCGCTCCTGACCTGCAAGGGAGAATTCCCAGGGCATTGGACCCTCTCAGAAGAATGCCCAGGTGGGGCGCCTGGGTGGTTCAGTCGTTAAGTGTCTGCCTTCGGCTCAGGTCATGATCCCAGGGTCCTGGGATCGAGCCTCTCATCGGGCTCCCTGCTCAGTGGGGAGCCTGCTTCTCCCTTTCCCACTCCCCCTGCTTGTGTTCCCTCTCTCACTGTGTCTCTCTCTGTCAAATAAATAAATAAAATATTAAAAAAAAAAAAAAAAAAGAAGAATGCCCAGAGCCAGGCCAGGCAGGGGGCAGGCAGGAACTTCCTAGACGATGTCCCGAGGTCCCAAGGGCTGCTCTCGGGGGAAGTTCTTTTGTGTGTGCATAACAGTATGAGCATTTTAATTTGGTGAAAGACAAGCTGCAAACAACTTTGAAATTTCCATCCTTTTGCAAAGGCTGTGGGAAAACTGAGCTAATTAAAAAGCAGATTGGAAAAGATTTCCTACCCGGCCCCTCCTGACACCCCTGAGCCTCCCCAAATGTTTCCTTTGTGTTGTTTTTGAGTAGGCCCCACGCCCAGCACAGGGCCTGAATTCAAGACCTGAGATCAAGACCTGAGGCAAGATCAAGAGCCACCCAGGCGCCCCAGAGTGTTCCCTTTGTAGAATCATTCTGTGGATGGCACCCTTCTGGGAGTGCTGAGCGGGGTGGTGTGGCTACGGAGGGCCAAGCACCAACTCCGTATGCAGGTCACTGGAAAGGCAGGCCACCAGCATGGGGAAGGCAGAGGAGAAGGTGTTCATACCCAGACCAAAGAATGCAGACAGGAAAAGAAAGCATGTGCACAGCAAAGCCAGGGGTCTGGAAACCTCCACTGAAGAGCAGAGATAGTGAGAAAGGCCCCTGTGGTGAGGCCACTGTGGATCCTCCAGGGGGCCAGGGAGCTGGGGTGAGCTGATGGTGAGGCAAGTGCGGGGCTGGGAGCCTGGAGCCAGTCATCCCCTCCCGCTGAGGTCTCCACATGGAACAGGGGGCAGGCTTCACGTTTCTTGAGGGTCCACTGTGTTGAATGTGGATGGCCTGGCTGGCTGGGTCCCTCTTCAAAGCAGTATCATGGCACCTGGCTCCAGGAGTCTTGACATGAAGAACATCACACTTCTTTATTTTTCTGAATGAAGGGTCACCATCCCTCTCCCCTCCACCCACCAAGCCACAGATCAGCCAAGCTCAGCCATCACTGGGACTCCCCTCTCCCTGGATGTGTTCGAAGCACAGGGGCTCTGGGCAGGGTGGGAGGTGGTCTGGCTTCCAGTCCTTGGGAGTTGCCATCAGAGCTGGTGCTGGAGCAAACTGGGGGGACCTGAGTGGGGGATCTCAGGGCCAGAACCTTGAGGAATTTGGGCCTGAGGATGTGGCTGATGGGGACTAGGTACTGGGGTAACAGGAGATGAAGCTTGGAATCTGGGGAGGTGGGCTGGGACAGAGCAGAATAGGGTTTTTAGGGGGACTGGGAGTCTGGGAATCCTGGGGACTGAAAATCACGGCACGTAGGGGATGGGGCCTGGGATGTAAAAAGTTTAAGACTGAATGAGCAGAGCAGTTTACTGGTGTCTCTAAGGAGAGCTGTGCTCTGTTACATGATCCCAGGGTCTCTGATTTATAAGGTTGGTGCCTCTCATTGTCTTTAAACCATTTTACAACTTTGTGTTTGTAAATAACTAGTAGCAATGTAAATGATTGTTTTCCGCAGACCTGAAAATGAATTCCATCCCATGGAGGTTCAGCTGATTTCCCTCCTCCAGTTGTGGAAGAAGCTGGTTTTGTATCCATTTGTAAGTCAATTCCAACAATCCTTTATTCTGCATAGATCTGTGATTCTTTGACTTCTTTGAAGCAGTTATAATATTCTTGAATCTCTTTTAAAGAATGACTTAAATAGAATCTTTGACATGTGTTCATTTTATATCTATATAAGAGTTATGATACTGCCTTCTCCTGAAAGTTATCCTGTAACAGTTTTGGAGGCTTTCTACCAAGATGGCTGGTGGCTCCCCGTGCCTGAGCTGCGTGAGCTGCGTTTCCTGAGTGTGCACCTCACAGGCTAAGCCCCGGCGTGTCTGTTCTTGGTTTCTAGGGAGGAGTCTGAAGTGGTAATAGAATAATGATTTCCTAACTGTAGTTTTTCTACTTATAATTTTCCTCTCAAGTTATTTTGTGGGGTTTTTTGTTTGGTTGGTTTGGGGGTTTTGTTCTGTTTTTGTAACCGGTAAGTTATTCCCCGTTGCTAAGAGTGATGGAGAAATGGCGGTATTGGTTTCACGGTCTGACCATTTTGTGAGCTCCATAAATGGACTAATGATTTACAGACATCTAGTGTCTACTGGATGGGAGACAGTGGAGAATCTGAATTGTTAAATCTTAGTTTGTTCTTGACTTAATATTAAGCTATTATCATTAAAGAGGCCAACAGCAGATTTGAGCTGGCAGAAGAAAAAAAATCAGCAAACCTGAAGATAGGTCAATTAACATAATCCAATCTAGGGAAAAGAATGAAAAGGGAATGAGGAAAATTAACAGAGCCTCAGAGTCATATGGGATGCCATCAAGTATCCCAAACATACACATAAAGGGAGTCCCAAAAGGAGAGGAGAGAAAGTAGCAGAAAGAATATTTAAATAATGGCTGAGGAGCTCCTGGCTGGCTCAGTCAGTGGAGCATGTGACTCCTGATCTTGGAGTTGTCAGTTGAAGCCCCATATTGGGTGTAGAGATTACTTAAATAAAACTTTAAGGGGCGCCTGGGTGGCTCAGTCAGTTGGGCGTCTGCCTTCGGCTTAGGTCATGATCTCGGGGTCCTGGGATTGAGCCCCATGCTGAGCAGGGAGCCTGATTCTCCCTCTCCAACTCCCCCTGCTGTGCTCGCTCTTGCTATCTCTGTCTCTCTCTCAAATAAATAAATAAAATCTTTGAAATAGAAAACACTTTAAGAAAGAAAGAATGGCTGAAAACCTCCCAAATTTAATGAAAATGTTAATATAACATGTAAGAAATTCAACTCACTCCAAGTGGGATTAACAGGGCATCCACACCCAGAGACATTATAATCAAACTGCCAAAAGTCAAAGACAGAGAATCTTAAAAACGGTGAGAGAGAAGAGACTCGCCATGTACAAGGGATCCTTGGTAGACTAACAGCTGATTTCTCTTCAGAAATCATGGAGGCCAGAGACGGTAGGATGACATATCCAAAGTGCTGAAAGAAAAAACTGTTGTGGGCACCTGGGTGGCTCAGTTGGTTAAGTGACTGCCTTCGGCTCAGGTCATGATCCTGGAGTCCCTGGATCGAGTCCCGCATCGGGCTCCCTGCTCAGTGGGGAGTCTGCTTCTCCCTCTGACCCTCCCCCCTCTCATGTACACTCTCTCTCTCTCTCTTTCTTGCTCTCTCAAATAAATAAATAAAAATCTTAAAAAAAAAAATCTGCTTTGCTGGGGCGCCTGGGTGGCTCAGTCGGTTAAGTGACTGCCTTCGGCTCGGGTCATGATCCTGGAGTCCCGGGATCGAGTCCCGCATCGGGCTCCCTGCTCAGCAGGGAGTCTGCTTCTCCCTCTGACCCTCCCCCCTCTCATGCTCTCTCTCTCTATCTCATTCTCTCTCTCAAATAAATAAATAAAATCTTTAAAAAGAAAAAAAAAAGAAAAAACTGTTGACAATTCTGTATTCAGCAAAACTATCCTTCAAATATGAAGGAAAAATTAAGACATTCCCAGCTAAATAAAAATGGAGAGAATTTGTCACTAGTGGAACCTCCCTATATGAAATATTAAAGGTAATCCTTCAGGCTGAAATGAAAGGACACTAGACAGTAACTCAAATGCACATAAAAAATAAAGAGTACTGGTAAAGGTGACTACATAGGTATATACAAAATTCAGTATTCACGCATTTTTGTCTTTTTAATTCTTTTTCTTGTCCTGTCTGATTTAAAATATAACTGCATAAAGCAATAACCATAAAACTACGTTGATGGATTTATAACATATAAACATTGCAATTTGTATGACAACAATAGAAAAAAGAAAGGAGGGAATGGAGATATATAGGAGTGAATATATGAGTAAAGTTCTTATATATTATTGAAGTTAGGCTGGTATTAATATGAACAAGATTTTTATAAATAAAGATGTTTAATTCCCAGGAAAATCACCAAGAAAATAACAACAACAACAACAAAAAACATAGTTAAAAGAATGACAAAATTAAAATAGTACACTAGAAAATATCTGCTTAGCCCAAAAGAAGGAAGTAATGGAGGAACAGAGGAACAAAAAGACAGGACAGGGCGCCTGGGTGGCTCAGTTGGTTAAGCGACTGCCTTCGGCTCAGGTTATGGTCCCGGAGTCCTGGGATCGAGTCCCACATCGGGCTCCCGGCTCGGCGGGGAGCCTGCTTCTCCCTCTGACCCTCTCCCCTCTCATGCTGTTTCTCTCTCTCTCTCTCAAATAAATAAATCAATAAAATCTTTAAAAAAAAAAAAAGACAGGACATATATTTTATCTTTTTTTTTTTTTTAAGATTTTATTTTTATTCATTTGAGACACAGAGATACAGAGAGAGAGAGAGAAAGCATGAGCAGGGAGAGAGGCAGAGGCAGAGGGAGAAGCAGGCTCCTCGCTGAGCCAGAAGCCCGATGTGGGGCTTGATCCCAGGACCCTGGGATCATGACCTGAGCTGAAGGCAGACGCTTAACCATCTGAGCCACCCAGGCGCCCCTCTTTTTTTTTTTTTTTAAGTAGACTCCCACCCCAAGGTAGGGCTTGAAGTCACAACCCTGAGATCAAGAGTCAGATGCTCAACTGACTGAGCCACCCAGGTGCCCCCCAGAATGGATTTTTTTTAAAGATTTTATTTATTTATTTGACAGAGAGAGACACAGCGAGAGAGGGAACACAAGCAGGGGGAGCGGGAGAGGGAGAAGCAGGCTTCCCGCTGAGCAGGGAGCCCGATGCGGGGCTCGATCCCAGGACGCTGGGATCATGACCTGAGCCGAAGGCAGACGCTTAACGACTGAGCCACCCAGGCGCCCCCAGAATGGATTTTTAAAATGATCTTACTTTGCGGTACCTGGTTGGCTCAGTGGGAGGAGCATGCAACTCTTGATCTCAGGGTTCTGAGTTAAAGCCCCAAGTTGGGTGTAAAGATTGCTTAAGTAAATAAACTTTAAAAAAAAGTTAAAGGATGGAAAAGATATTCCATGCGAACAATAACTAAAAGAGCTGGAGGGGTGCCTTGGTCAGTCTAGCTAAAGGTTTGTCAATTTTTAGGGGCACCAGGGTGGCTCAGTCGTTAAGCATCTGCCTTCGGCTCAGGTCATGATCCCAGGGCCTGGGATCGAGCCCCACATTGGGCTCTCTGATTGGTGGGAAGCCTGCTTCTCCCTCTCCCACTCCCCCTGCTTGTGTTCCCTCTCTTGCTGTGTCTCTCTCTGTCAAATAAATAAATAAAATCTTTTTTTAAAAATTTAAAAAATAAAAGATTTTATTTATTTTGACAGAGAGAGATAAACAAATAATCTTTAAAAAATGTCTATGGGGCGCCTGGGTGGCTCAGTTGGTTAAGCGACTGCCTTCGGCTCAGGTCATGATCCTGGAGTCCCGGGATCGAGTCCCGCATCGGGCTCCCTGCTCGGCGGGGAGTCTGCTTCTCCCTCTGACCGTCCTCCCTCTCGTGCTCTCTGTCTCTCATTCTCTCTCTCTCAAATAAATAAATAAAATGTTTTTTTAAAAAAAATGTCTAACATAGAGCGCCCGTCTGCCTGGGTATGATGCACAGGTTTTTATTTTATTTTTATTTATTTTTTATTTTTTGCAGGGAAGCAGCAGAGCAAAGTTTATTAAGCCATAGTACAAAACACCCAAAGAGAGAAGGGACCCAAGAGGGTTGCCCAACAGGTTTTTATTGTTTTATTTTTTTAAGATTTTATTTGTCAGAGAGAGAGCAAGCACAAGCAGGGAGAGTGGGAGAGGGAGAAGCAGGCTTCCTGCAGAGCAAGGAGCCTGATGGGGGGCTCGATCCCAGGACCCCGGGACCATGACCTGAGCCAAAGGCAGCCGCTCAGCCAACTGAGCCCCCCAGGCACCCCACAACAGGTTTTTAGTATATGTGCAGAGCTGTGTAACCATCACTCTGATCTATGCTTAGAACATTCATCGCCCCCAAAAGAAACCTGCTCCCTGTATCTGTACTGCCTTGATACCCCACCTGCAACCCCCTCCCCACCCCTGGCGGCCATCAGCCCACTGTCTGTCCATCCCCGTGGACTCGCCTGTTCTGGACGCCAGAGCAATGGACTCACACACCGTGTGGCCTTTGGTGACTCGTTTCTTTCATCTTGCACCACGTTTTCAGGGTTCATCCACATGTAGTGTGTTTCAGGGCTTCACTCCTCTTGGTTGCCGAATCGTTGTTCGATGTATGGGTAGGACGCATTTTATTTATCTGTTTATTGACAGACGTTTGGGTTGTGTCCATTATTTGGCCATTATGGATAATGCTGCTGTGAGCGTCTAGAGTCTTCACGTGGACGTCTGTTTCAATCTCACCTAGAAGTGAAATTGCAAATCATATGGCAACTCTATATTTAACATTTTGAGGAACTGCTAGAGGTTTTCCAAAGAGCCTACCACATTTTACATCCCATCATTAAGGAGTGAGGGCTCCAGTTTCTCCCAAGACATCTTTTATCTAAAACCACATGGAGAGTCCTAGAGGTCTGTCCTCTTACCTTATGAAAAGAGAGCTCTAGAATCAATTAGGTTTGCAGGATGTGCCATTATTGGAAAGAGTCATCCAATCAGAGGAGGAGTTCAGCCTTCTCTAGGTCAAATTTGTACAGGTAAAATGGTGTTAATATAAACATTTTAGAAATCACATGCTCTATGGGAAGTACCTGGAGATTTGCCAAAGTCCATGTTTTAACCTCAGGGAAACATCCATAAAACTTGTGCAGTAGGTCTGTCACATTTGCCAGAACCCTGCTGGCACTTTGCCTGATGGTCTTGGACTACAGAGATGCAATGTTACCCACCAAAATTTCAGTTATTTTTTTTTTAAAGATTTTATTTATTTATTTGACAGAGAGCGCGGGAGAGCACAAGCAGGGAGAACAGTAGAGGGAGAGGGAGAAGCAGGCTCCCCGCCAAACAGGGAACCCGATGTGGGGCTCGATCCCAGGACCCCGAGATCATGACCTGAGCAGAAGGCAGACGCTTAACCATCTGAGCCACCCAGGCGCCCCAAAATTTCAGTTATTATTAACTGGTAGGGGTGCCTGGGTGGTTCAGTTGGTTGGGTGTCTGCCTTCGGCGGCTTGGGTTGTGGTCCCAGGGTCCTGGGATTGAGTCCCGCATTGGGCTCCCTGCTCAGCAGGGAGGCTGCTTCTCCCTCTCCCTCTCCCTCTGCCTCTCCCCCTGCTTGTGCTCTCTCACTCTCTCTCTCAAATAAATAAACCTTTAAAAAAATAAATAAATGCTAGCTCGGCCCATCCTGACTTCTCTAATCTGAATCTAGCATTTTCTAAGCCAGGGTTCTCAACCTGGGATTCAGATCAGACTCATCCATGGAGGGTTTTTTGTTTGTTTGTTTGTTTTTAAAGATTTTTTGTTTATTTATTTGACAGAGAGAGATACAGAGAGAGAGAGAACACAAGCAGGGGGAGTGGGAGAGGGAGAAGCAGGCTTCCTGCCAAGCAGAGAGCCCAATGCGGGGCTCGATCCCAGGACCCTGGGACCATGACCTGAGCCAAAGGCAGACGCTTAATGACTGAGCCAAATGTGAGCACAAGGCAGCCCCAGACTGGCCCACTAACAACACAGGGACCAAACCGTGTCCACAACAGGCAAAGAGAACCATTGCAGATGAATTGACGGAAGGAAAAAGTGGCTCAGCCACAATAGCAGGGTGCATGCAACACCCATAGAAGACCCCCCTGAAGCACCAGTTTCTGATGAACAGGAGACACTGCACTGCAGGGCGCTATAGGACCTCTTCTTCATAAGGGCCACCACTTTCAAGAGCAGGAGATGTAGCTGAATTTCCTGAGAACAGGAACAGACACAGAGAGTTAGGTAAAGTGAGGAGACAGAGGAATATGTCCCAAATAAAAGAACAGGACAAAACCACAGCAAGAGACCTAAATGAAACAGAGGTAAGTAATATGCCTGATAGAGAATTTAAAGTAATGGTCATGAAGATACTCACTGGACTTGAGAAGAGAGTGGAGAATCTCAGTGAGACCCTCAAAAAAAGAGATAGAAAACTTATAAAAGAAGTATTGGAGATGAAGAACTCAATAACTGAAATTAAAAATACACTAGAGGGCTGGGGTGCCTGGGTGGCTCAGTCGGTTAAGCAGCTGCCTTCAGCTCAGGTCATGTTCCCAGAGTCCTGGGATCGAGCCCCACGTCAGGCTCCCTGCTCAGCAGGGAGTCTGCTTCTCCCTCTCCCTCTGCCTGCCACTCTGCCTGCTTGTGCTCTCTCTCTCTCTGTCAAATAAATAAATAAAATCTTTTAAAAGAATACCCTAGAGGGAGTAGACTAGAGGTAGCAGAAGAACAGATCAGCAACTTGGAAGACAAAAGAACAGAAAGTCACCAAGCTGAACAGCAAAAAGAAAAAGGAATAATAAAAATGAGAACAGGTTAAAGGAACTCAGTGACACCATCCAGTGTGATAACATTCACATCATAGAAGTTCCAGAAAGAGAAGAAAGAGAAAAGGGGGCAAAAAATTTATTTGAAGAAATACTAGCTGAAAACTTCCTGAATCTGGGAAAGGAAACAGAAATCCAGATGCAGGAGGCACAGAGAGTCTTCAACAAAATCAAACCAAGGAGGTCCACAAGACACATAGTAATTAAAATAGCAAAAAGTAGTGATAAAGAGAGAATTTTAAAACCAGCAAGGGAAAAGAAAACAGTTACATAAAAGGGAAACCCTATAAGGCTATCAGCGGATTTTTCAGCAGAAACTTGGCATTCCAGAAGAGAGTGGCATGATATATTCGATATGCTGAAAGGAAAGAACCTGCAGCCAAGAATACTCAACCAGCGTTCAGAACAGAAGAAGAGATAGTTTCCCAGACAAAGTAAGTTCAAGGAATTCATCACCACTAAACCAGCCCAACAAGAGATGTTAAAGGGAACTCTGAGTGGAAAGAAAAGATCATAAGTAAAAGTAAGAAAAGTAGGAAGCACAAAAGCAGTAAAATCAAGTATATCTATAAAAGTCTGTCAATGGATTCACAAAACAAAAGGATGTAAAGTATGACACCATATACCTAAAACTGGGGGGGGGGGGCTGGTAAAGAATTGGTTCAAACTTAAGTGACCATCAATTTAATATAGACTGCTACATGTAGAAGAGGTTATATACAAACCTAATGGTAACCACAATTCAAAAACCTGTAACAGAAACATAAAAAAATAATGAGAAAGGAATCCAAGTATATCACTAAGGAAAGCCAGTAAACAAAGAGAGAAGAGAACAAGAGAAGAAAGGAACAGAGAACAGCCATAAAACAAAACAACTGTAAAACAAGTAACAAAATGGCAATAGCTACATACCTGTCAATAATTACTTTGAATGCAAATGGATTAAACACTCCAATCAAAAGACAGTGTGATGGAATGGATAAAAAGGCAAGACCCCCTATATGCTGCCTACAAGAGATTCATTTCAGACCTAAAGACACCTGCAGATTGAAAGTGAATAGATGGAAAAACATTTATCATGCAAGTGGAAGTGAAAGGAAAGCAGGGTAGCAATAATTATATTGGACAAAATAGACATTTAAAAAAAAAGATTTATTTTTGAGAGAGAGAGAGTGCATGAGCACAAGAGGGGAGAGGGGCAGAAGAAGGAGCAGACTCCCTGCTGAGCAGGTAGCCCGATGTGAGACTCAATTCCAGGACCCTGGGATCATGACCTGAGCCAGAGTCAGACGCTTAACCAACTGAACTATCCAGGCACCTGACAAAATAGATTTTAAAGCAAAGACTGCAACAAGAGAGAAAGAAGGACACTATATAACCATAGAGGGGACAATCCAACAAAAAGATATAACAATTGTAAATATGCACCCAACATGGGAGCACCCAAATACATAAAGCATCTAATAACAAACATAAAGGAAGTAATCGATAGTAATACAATAATAGTAGGGGACTTCAACACCCCACTTATATCAGTGGACAACTCATCCAAACAGAAAATCAACAAGGAAACAGTGGCTTTGAATAACACATTGGACCAGATAGATCTTTTTTTTTTTAAAGATTTTATATATTTGACAGAGACACAGTGAGAGAGGGAACACAAGCAGGGGGAGTGGGAGAGGGAGAAGCAGGCTTCCTGAGGAGCAGGGAGCCTGATGCAGAGCTCGATCCCAGGACCTTGGGATCATGACCTGAGCCAAAGGCAGACGCTTAACGACTGAGCCACCCAGGTGCCCCTGGACCAGATAGATCTAACAGATATATTCAGAACATTCCATCCTAAAACAGTGAAATACACATTATTTTCAAATGCAAATGGAACATTCTCCAGAATAGATCACATACTGGGTCACATAACAAGTCTCAACAAATCCAAAAAGATTGAAGTCATACCAGGTGTAAGTAATATGCCTGATAGAGAATTTAAAGTAATGGTCATGAAGATACTCACTGGACTTGAGAAGAGAATGGATCATGATCTGAGCTGAAGGCAGATGCTTAACTTACTGAGCCACCCAAGCATCCCATACATTAGTGGTATTTCTTTTTTTTTTTTTTTTAATTAACATACAATGTATTATTCGTTTCAGGGGTCTGTGATTCATCAGTCTTACACAATTCACAGTGCTCATTACAATACATACCCTCCCCAATGTCCATCACCCAGTTACCCCATCCCTCCCAACCCCTTCCACTCCAGCAACCCTCAGTTTGTTTCCTGAGATTAAGAGTCTTTTATGGTTTGTCTCCCTCTCTTGTTTCATGTTCTTTCATTATTTCCCTCTCTTCCCCTATGATCCTCTGCCTTGTTTCTCAAATTCCACATATCAGTGAGATCATATGATAATTGTCTTCTCTGATTGACTTATTTTATTTAGCATAATACCCTCTAGTTCCATCCACATCGTTGCAAATGGCAAGATTTCATTTTTTGATGGCTGCATAATATTCCTCTGTGTGTGTGTGTGTGTGTGTGTGTGTGTGTGTGTGTACACACCACATCTTCTTTATCCATTTCTCTGTTGATGGACATCTAGGCTCTTTCCATAGTTTGGCTATTGTGGACATTGCTGCTATAAACATTGGGGCACAGGTGCCCCTTCAGATCATTACATTTGTATCTTTGGGGTAAATACCCAGTAGTGCAATTACTAGGTTGTAGGGTAGCTCTATTTTCAACTTTTTGAGAAGCCTCCACACTGTTTTCCAGAGTGGCTGCACTAGCTTGCATTCTCACCAACAGATCTTTGCCTCTTTGGTTAGGCTTATTCCTAGGATCTTACGGTTTTGGGTGCAATTGTAAATGGGATCAACTCCTTAATTTCTCTTTCTTCTGTCTCATTGTTAGTGTATAGAAATGCAACTGATTTCTGTGCATTGATTTTATATCCTGCCACTTTACTGAATTCCTGTATGAGTTCTAACAATTTTGGGGTGGAGTCTTTTGGGTTTTCCACATAGAATATCATGTCATCTGCAAAGAGTGAGAGTTTGACTTCTTCCTTCCCAATTTGAATGCCTTTTATTTCTTTTTGTTGTCTGATTGCTGAGGCTAGGACTTCTAGTACTATGTTGAATAGCAGTGGTGATAGTGGACATCCCTGCCGTGTTCCTGACCTTAGGGGGAAAGCTCCCAGTTTTTCCCCTTTGAGAATGATATTTGCTGTGAGCTTTTCATAGATGGCTTTTATGATATTGAGGTATGTACCCTCTATCGCTACACTGTGAAGAGTTTTAATCAAGAAAGGATGTTGTACTTTGTCAAATGCTTTTTCTGCATCTATTGAGAGGATCATATGGTTCTTGTTCTTTCTCTTATTAATGTATCGTATCACATTGATTGATTTGTGGATGTTGAATCAACCTTGCAGCCCAGGAATAAATCCCACTTGGTCGTGGTAAATAATCCTTTTAATGTACTGTTGGATCCTATTGGCTAGTATTTTGATGAGAATTTTTGCATCTATGTTCACCAGGGATATTGGTCTGTAATTCTCCTTTTTGGTGGGGTCTTTGTCTGGTTTTGGGATCAAGGTAATGCTGGCCTCACAAGAAGAGTTTGGAAGTTTTCCTTCCATTTTGATTTTTTTGAAACAGCTTCAGAAGAATAGGTATTAATTTTTCTTTAAATGTTTGGTAGAATTCCGCCAGGAGGGCATCTTGTTTGTTGGGAGATTTTTGATTACTGCATCAATTTCCTTGCTGGTTATGGGTCTGCTCAGGTTTTCTATTTCTTCCTGGTTGTTTTGGTAGTTTATACATCTCTGGGAATGCATCCATTTCTTCCAGATTGTCTAATTTGTTGGCATATAGTTGCTCATAATATGTTCTTATAATTGTTTGCATTTCTTCGGTGTTGGTTGTGATCTCTCCTCTTTCATTCATGATTTTATTTATTTGGGTCTTTTTGATAAGTCTGGCCAGGGGCTTATCAATCTTATCAATTCTTTCAAAGAACTAGCTCCTAGTTTTGTTGATCTGTTCTACTGTTCTTCTGGTTTCTATTTCATTGGTTTCTGCTCTAATCTTTATTATTTCTCTTCTCCTACTGGGTTTATGCTTTATTTGCTGTTTTTTCTCCAGCTCCTTTAGGTGTAGGGTTAGGTTGTGTATTTGAGACCTTTCTTGTTTCTTGAGAAAGGCTTGTAGTGCTATATACTTCCCTCTTAGGACTGCCTTTGCTGCATCCCAAAGATTTTGAGCAGTTGTGTTTTCATTTTTATTTGTTTCCATGAATTTTTTTAAAAAGATTTTATTTATTTATTTGACAGAGACACAGCGAGAGAGGGAACACAAGCAGGGGGAGTGGGAGAGGGAGAAGCAGGCGTCCCACCGAGCAGGGAGCCCGATGCGGGGCTCGATCCCAGGACCCTGGGATCATGACCCGAGCCGAAGGCAGATGCTTAACTACTGAGCTACCCAGGCGCCCCATGTTTCCATGAATTTTTAAAATTCTTTAATTTCCTAGTTGACCTATTCATTCTTTAGTAGGATGCTCTTCAACCTCCATGTATTTGAATTCTTTCCAACTTTGCTCTTGTGATTGAGTTCCAGTTTCAAAGCATTGTGGTCTGAAAATATGCAGGGAATGATCCCAATCTTTTGGTACCAGTTGAGACCTGATTAGTGACCCATGATGTGATCTATTCTGGAGAATGTTCCACGTGCACTCGAGAAGAATGTGTATTCTGTTGCTTTGGGATGAAATGTTCTGAATATATCTGTGAAGTCCATCTGGTCCAGCGTTTCATTCAAAGCCCTTATTTCCTTGTTTATCTTATGCTTAGATGATCTGTCCATTGCAGTGAGGGGGGTGATAAAGTCCCCTACTATTATGATATTATTATCGATGTGTTTGATTTTGTCATTAATTGGTTTATATAATTGGTTCCTCCCATGTTAGAGTCATAAATATTTACAATTGTTAGATCTTCTTGTTGGATAGACCCTTTAATTATGATATAGTGTCCTTCCTCATCTCTTATTACAGTCTTTGGTTTAAAATCTAATTTGTCTGATATAAGGATTGCCACCCCAACTTTCTTTTGATGACCATTAGCATGGTAAATGGTTTTCCACCCCCTCACTTTAAATCTGGAGATGTCTTTGGGTCTAAAATGAGTCTCTTACAGACAGCATATTGGTGGGTCTTGCTTTTTTATCCAATCTGATACTCTTTGTCTTTTGATTGGGGCATTTAGCCCATTTACATTCAGGGTAACTATTGAAAGATATGAATTTAGTGCCATTATATTGCCCGCAAGGTGACTGTTACTGTATATTGTCTTTGTTCCTTTCTGGTCTATATTACTTTTGGGCTCTCTCTTTGCTTATAGTACCCCTTTCAATATTTCGTGTAGGGCTGGTTTGGGGATTGCAAATTCTTTTAGTTTCTGTTTGTCCTGGAAGCTTTTTATCTCTCCTACTATTTCAGTGACAGCCTACCTGGATATAGTATTCTTGGCTGCATATTTTTCTCATTTAGTGCCCTGAATATATCATGCCTGTCCTTTCTGGCCTGCCAGGTCTCTGTGGATAGATCTGCTGCCAATCTAATGTTTCTACCCTTGTAGGTTACAGACCTCTTGTCTCAAGCTGCTTTTGGGATTTTCTCTTTCTCTGAGATTTGTAGCTTTCCTATTATATGTCAGGGTGTTGACCTATTTTTATTGATTTTGAGGGGGTTCTCTGTGCCTCCTGGATTTTGATGCCCTCTTCCTTCCCCAGATTAGGGAAGTTCTCAGCTATAATTTGCTCTAATATACCTTCTGCTCCTCTCTCTCTTTCCTCTTCTTCTGGGATCCCAATTATTCTATTGTTTCACTTTATGTATCACTTATCTCCCAAATTCTCCCCTCATGATCCAGTAGTTGTTTATCTCTCTTTTTCTCAGCTTCTTTATTCTCCATCATTTGGTCTTCTATATCACTAATTCTCTCTTCTGCCTCATTCATCCTAGCAGTTAGAGCCTCCATTTTTTATTGCATCCCATTAATAGCCCTTTTGATTTCAACTTGGTTAGATTTTAGTTCTCTTATTTCTCCAGAAAGGGATCCTCTAGTGTCTTCTATTCTTTTTTCAAGCCCAGTTAGTATCTTTATTTTTTTTGAAGATTTTATTTATTTATTTGAGAGAGAGAGACAGAGAAAGTGAGTGAGAGAGAGAGCACGAGCAGGGTGAGGGGCAGAGGGAGAAGCAGACTCCCTGCTCAGCAGGAAGCCCTATTTAGGGTTCAATCCCGGGGACTCCGGGATCACAACCTGAGCCGAAGGCAGACACTCAACCAACTGAGCCACCCAGGCACTCCAGCTGGTATCTTTATCATCATTATTCTGAACTCTAGTTCTAACATCTTACTAATGTCCATATTGATTAGGTTCCTGGCAATTAGTACTGCTTCTTGTTCTCTTTTTTGAGCTGAGTTTTTTCCATTTGTCATTCTGTCCAGAGAAGAATAGATGAATCAGAGAGCAAAATACTAAAATGGCAACACGAGTCTAGAGAAATATACACTAAACAAATCAGAAGAGACCTGAAACTTGGGGTGGGGGGGAAGAGAGGGAGAGAGAATATAATCAGACAGGTGAGTATAATAGAGTAATACACTGGGTTCTGTGTGTATTTTGGTCTGTTTTTTAGAAAACTAGATCCCAAAATTGTAAAGAAAGAAAAACTTATATATGTACAAAAATAAAATTAAATACAACAAAAGGATAGAATGTAACTGTAAAAGTAGAAATTAAAAGACAAGAAAAAACAAAAGGAAAGAAAAAAAACAGCAGCAACAACAACAAAATGTGGGAATATAAACAAAGAGGTGAAAAGAACAGAGCAATACACTATCTCCTGAGTGTATTTTGGTCAGTTTGTTAGAGGCAACTACATCTCAAAATTATAAAGGAAGAAAGACTTATATATACAAAAGTAAAATTAGATACATTGAAAGGAAAGAATGTAACTGTAAAGATGAATATTTAAAAAAGACTTTAACAAAACAAAACACAAAAAGGAAGGAAAAAAGAGAATATGATCAGGCGAGTGAATAGAACAGAGCCACTGCATCCCAAAATTCTTTTTTTTTTTTTAAGATTTTATTTATTTGACAGAGAGACACAGTGAGAGAGGGAACACAAGCAGAGGGAGCGGGAGAGGGAGAAGCAGGCTTCCCACAGAGCAGGGAGCCCGATGCGGGGCTCGATCCCAGGACCCCAGGATCATGACCTGAGCCGAAGGCAGACGCTTAATGACTGAGCCACCCAGGTGCCCCTGCATCCCAAAATTCTTAAGAAACAAAACTTATATATATACCCAAAAATCAGATTAAATACAATGAAGGGATACAATGTGACTGTAAAGATGAAAATTTAAAAAGATTTTTAAAAAGGAGTTGGTAAAATAAGAAGTTGGTTGAAAAAGGAAAGAAGAAAAATTTAGAAAAAAAGAAAATTAAAAAAATCAAAGTAGAAAGACTAAAGAATCATGGGAAAGAGCCATGAATTCTATGTGCTGTATTCCCCCCCGGAACTGGGGGGAACTGGGGTTTTGCCGTTCTCATTGATCAGTAAACTTGGTCTTGGCTGGTTGTTCTTGCTGATCTTCTGGTGGAGGGGCCTGTTGCATGGATTCTCAAGTGTATTTCCCCAGGCAGAATTGCACTGCCCTTACCAGGGGCCAGGCTGAGGAATCCGCTCCAGTTTGCTCTATGTGGCTTTTGTTCCCTGAAGGTTTTCCAAGCGGCTTTAGAGAATGAAAATGAAAATGGCAGCCTCCCAAGCTCTGGCCCCAGAGCTGAGAGCTCGGAGCCCCACTCCTCAGTGAGTCCTCAGAGAAAAACAGTCAATCACTCCTGTCTCCCTGGTCTCTGTCCACACTCCATTGCAGCTATCTTTTCTTCCATCTCTGGTTGAGCTCGCAGGTGTTCAGAATGGTTTGATTGCTATCTAGCTGAATTCCTGGGACCAGACGGTCTCCTTTTTTTTTAGGGTCTCCTACTCCTCTGCCATCTTGGACTCCTCCCATTAGTGGTCGCATTTCTAATGGAAAACCACACATGTATAGAGTACACCTTTCTGGATTATCTGATTCTGATTCTAACAGATCCTACCTTTCATCCCCTTGGAATTATCTTACAGCTCTAAATTGTAGATGACCAACAGCAATGCAGACACTTCCTTTTTATAGATTTGCAAATAAATATGGCTCAGCGGAGATTCAATTGTTTTTTCTTGTGGAAAAAGCCAATCTCCATCTATTTTTAAATTCATTTCAAAAAAATGTAAATGTCGGGGCACCTGGGTGGCTCAGTTGGTGAAGCATCTGCCTTCGGCTCAGGTCATGATCCCAGGGTCCTGGGATCGAGCCCCACGTCGGGCTCCCTGCTCAGCAGGAAGCCTGCTTCTCCTTCTCCCTCTGCCCCTCCCCCTGCTCATGCTCTCTCTCTCAAATAAATAAATATTTTTAAAAATGTAAATGTCATAAACACTTTATTTTACAGATTATAAAACTGAATTTTAATAAAAACAAAACAAAAAATTGATTTCATCATTCCTTTACTCCACATAGATTTCTGGGTTTGAACTTTCCTTTTGAACTTGTAACCACTTCTTTGTTGTCTCATTAGTTAACGAGTTAAATAAGCCTTTGACACATTGTGCTAGTTTTTTAGGAATGCTGGAACTAATTACCACAAACTTGGTGGCTTACAATGACAGAAATTTATTCCGTTAGAGTGCTGGAGGCCAGAGATCTGAAATCAAGGTGTTGGCAGGGCTGGCTCCTGAAGGCTCTGAGGGAGACCCTGCTCCAAGGCCCTTTCACGCTTCTGGTGGTGCCCGCCATCCTGTATGTCCCTGGGCATGTGGCCACATCACTCTGTCTATACCTCTGCCTCCACACTGGCTTTTCCTCTGTGTCTCAGGTCTCTTTCTTCTCATATAAGGACACCAGCCCCTAGAATTAGGGCTATCCTCCTCCAGGATGGTCTCATCCAGAGAACTTTAATTCAATTACATGTGTAACAACTCTATTTCCAAATAAAGTCACATCACAAGCTGCAGAGGTTAGAACTTGGACATATCTTTTGCAGGGACATTGTTTAGTCCCCACGCACATGTTCATTTTATGTTTGTGTGAGAAATCATGCTTCTTAGTAAATACATACTTCCATTTTTAAAAAAATATTTATTTATTTGAGAGAGACAGAGATAGTGAGAGCATGAATGCGGAGGAGAGGGAGAAGCAGTCCCTCCGCTGAGCAGGGAGCCCAACGCAGGGGTCGAGCCCAGGACCCTCAAGATCACGACCTGAGCTGAAGGCAGACACTTAATACTGAGCCACCCAGACGCCCCACACTTCCTTTTTAAGAAACAACAGTTTAGTAGATTCATGGGCTTGGGAACACAGGGGTGCTGGGAGATTTGGGAGATGTACTTGGGAGTGGGGGACTGACTGGGCAGCACTGCAGTGGACTGTGTCTGGGGTTTGCATGGACCAGGAATAGTGGTCACTTGGGGGAAGGTTTTCTTGGTGCTCCTGGGGCCCGGCCATCTCAGTTTTGGGGAACTGACTTCACATAGCACCACCAGGGGTAGATTCCCCCCCTTCAGTCCAGGGGCCTGTACCTGGGACAGGAGCCCCAGTCAGTACTAGGGTCCTTTGATGTGGCAGTAGAACAGAGTCCATTCCTTTGTGTGTTTGGTGAGAGGGAACCGGCTGTACTTTTTCCCAAAAGTGGACAAGAAAGCCCCTCCCCCATTCCCAGCCCCAGGCATGTGGCCCAGGCTTCCTGCAGTGTCTGTGTCTGGGCTCATGCTGCCAATCTCAGCCTTGCTGGTGTCACTTCCCAGACACTTTAGAAGCATTGTTATGTGGCCTACTCTATCTCCTGGACCGGTTTCAATAAACATTATGGGGTTAGGTGAGGAGGCTCAATGTATGCAACTGGAAACATTCCAGAAAGCCTGGCCTTGGGAGGGGCTCAAGGTCCACTGTCAGGCCCTAGCCCGGACTCCAGGGACAGGGCTGTGAAGATAAGGCAGGCAAAAAAACAGTGAGGACAGCTGTCTGCATTCAGCCAGAGTATGGAGCCCAGCTTCTGTTACAAGGCGGGTGATGGGAACAAGGTGATTCTGGGCACTGAGCTGTAGCAGAAGAGGCCTGGGGTGGTGTGTTTTACGACAGGAGACACTGGCTTCACCTGGGCCCGGGGTAAGGGACAATCTGCAGGGACCACTGGGCTGCCCTTGCGGGAGCAGGAGAAACCACGTGGACAGGGAGGAGCCGTGCGGGGGCGGGGGGCCATGCGGGACCAAAGGAACCTTGAGGGAGGATGGGGAGGAGCTGATAGGAGAGCTGCCGGGTGGGACCAGCCTTAGTGGAGAAAGCTTCTGGAGCAGTCCACGTGGAGGTGGGGGAATTGGCAAGTGTGGAGTAGGGGACACGAGGCCCAGGGCTGCCGCAAGAGGGCCCGGTGCAGACCCGCGTCCCCGATCCCTAGGGGCGTGGCTCCCGAAAGGAGGCGCCCGCAGGGGGGCGGTGCCGAGCTCAGCGCGGCGGCTGCGGATGCCGGAAGGAGGCTGAGCAGGCTGGGGTACCGGGGAGCGGAGAGGACCTGGAGCGGGCGGTGATCCCCTGGCCGGTGAGAGAAGTAGAGACGAGGAGCTTTGGCGCGGGCGGGGAGGGCCTCTGAGAGGAGGGGACGGGTCCTGCCCTGCCAGCCGGGCGGGGGGAAGAAGCCTTCGCGTGGGTCTCGCCTGCCCTGTGAGCACCACTCAGGGCGTCGCTCCTGACGGTCCGCCTCCCACGACGCCCGGCACACAGCAGGCGCCCACAAGTATCCCCGGCTTCCATCCAGGAGCTCTACCCTCATTTTGCAGCGAGGAAAGAGATTCACCCCAAGCGGTGGCACGTAAGTGTTGAGCCCCTCCCCGCCCCACCGGTCCGGGCTCCAGCTCTCAGAGCAGTGTCCCCCCACCCACCCTCCCGCGTCCGCCCATGCTCTGAGCTCCCGGGAACCAGTGAGCTGACCTCCCCGAGCCCCGGCTTCCATTCGGTGGGAGCAGACCCGGAGTCGCCTGCCGGAGCGGACACGGCGCGCTGTCCTAGCCCTGAAGCTAGGCTGCGGCGGCCGCCAGGGGGCGCTGCTCCAACGCGGACGCGGGCACGCTCGGGCGTGGCCTCCGGGGGCGCGCGTGCGCACTGGGCCCCCGCCCCGCAGGGGCTGCTGGGCCGGGGGACGGGGGCGTGCGGCGAGCGAGCGCCGGAGCGGGAGCGGGAGCGGCGCGGCGGCCTGGGAGATGTGGCGGCCGGTGAGTTCGCAGCCCGGCGTGGCCGGGCGCCGCTCCCACAGGCCCCGTCAGCCCCCGTCCGGAACCCCGGGGCCGGCCCCGAGCCGCCCGGGCCCGGGCCGCGTCAGGGACCGTCGGGGCTCTTGGGGGCGGGCGTCCTTCACCGCTGTCGGCGTCCCGGCTCTTCGCGGTAGCGACCCCGGACCCTGACCGTAGAGCCGCACGGCTGCAGGCCGTGCGGAGGCCCCTGCTGCCGGCTCGCTCCGCCCTGGTCTCCGGCGCGCCGCACGTCACCCTGAGCGGACACCTGCCGCCCGGCGTCTGAGCAGAGGAAGGACTGGGGGCGTGGGGGCGGCGGCCTCGGGCCGGGCTCCCGCCGGGCGGCCCTGCAAACCTCGCCCCGCGCCGGCCTTCCGAGACTTGTGCCCGATCCTGCGCTGTCCTCCCAGCCCCGGGAAGTGGCCGCTGCTCTTCCCGTTCTGTTTCTCGGTGGGGCCTCCCATGTTGGTGTATCTGCAGTTAGGATCAGCACCCTTTTTTTAAGGTTTTACCTATTTATTTGACAGAGAGAGACACAGCGAGAGAGGGAACACAGGCAGGGGGAGCGGGAGGGGAGAAGCAGGCCTCCGCGGAGCAGGGAGCCCGATGCGGGGCTCGATCCCAGGACCCTGGGATCATGACCTGAGCCGAAGGCGGGTGCTGAACGACTGAGCCACCCGGGCGCCCCAGGATCAGCACCTTTTAAACCTGGGGTCATAACCACTGACCCCGCTCTCACCCACTCTGGCCCCAGGAATCCATCCTTTTCGTCATAGGGTTTAGAGCTGAAGAGACTGAGAGGGTTTATCAGCATTTTCAACTTGGAGCTTTCTACAGGGCTTGTATTTTTCTAGTAAGCCTAGCCTTGTAGGGTTAGATATAAACAGTATGGATGCGTTTCTTTTTTTAATTTTATTTATTTTATTTATTTTTTAAAGATTTTATTTATTCATGAGAGACAGAGAGAGAGAGAGAGAGAGGCAGAGGCAGAGGGAGAAGCAGGCTCCCCGCGGAGCAGGGAGCCCGATGCGGGACTCCATCCCAGGACCCTGAGATCATGACCTGAGCCGAAGGCAGACGCTTATTAACCATCTGAGCCACCCAGGCGCCTCTTTTTTTTTTTTTAATTTAGATTTAATTAACATATAGCATATTATTGGTTTCAGAGGTAGAGGTCAGTGATTCATCAGTCTTATACAACGCTCAGTGCTGATTCCATCACATGCCCTCCTTCATGCCCATCCCCCAGGTACCCCATCCCCTGCCCCCCCTCCCCTCCAGCAACCCTGTTCGTTTCCTGAGATTAAGAGTCTCTTATGGTTTGTCTCCCTCTCTGGTTTTCTTGTTTCCTTTTTCCCTCCCTTCCCCTATGATCCTCTCTTTTGTTTCTTAAATTCCACATATTGGTGAGATCATATGATAATTGTCCTTCTCTGCTTGACTTATTTCACTTATCATAATACCCTCCAGTTCCATCCACATCGTTGCAAATGGTAGGTATTCATCCTTTCTGATGGCTGCATAATATTCCATTGTATATATGGACCACATCTTCTTTATCCATTCATCTGTCGATGGACATCTTGGCTCTTTCCACAGTTTGGCTATCGTGGACATTGCTGCTATAAACATCGGGGTGCACGTACCCCTTCGGATCCCTACATTTGTATCTTTGGGGTAAATACCAAGTAGTGCAATTGCTGGGTCGTAGGGTAGCTCTATTCTCAACTTTTTGAGGAACCTCCATACTGTTTTCCAGAGTGGCTGCACCAGCTTGCATTCCCACCAACAGCGTAGGAGGGTTCCCCTTTTTCCGCATCCTCGCCAACATCTGTCGTTTCCTGACTTGTTAATTTTAGCCATTCTGACTGGTGTGAGGTGGTATCTCATTGAGGTTTTGATTTGTATTTCCCTGATGGCAAGTGATGTGGAGCATTTTTCATGTGTCTGTTGTCCATTTGGATGTGTTCTTTGGAGAAATATCTGTTCATGTCTTCTGCCTGTTTCTTCACTGGATTATTTGTTCTTTGGGTGTTGAGTTTGAGAAGTTCTTTATAGATCTCGGATACTAGCCTTTTATCTGATAAGACATTTGCGTAGGGGCACCTGGGTGGCCCAGTTAAGTGGCTGCCTTCAGCACAGGTCATGATCCCAGGGTCCCGGGATCGAGCCCTGTGTCAGGCTCCCTGCTCAGTGGGGAGCCTGCTTCTCTCTCTCTCTCCCTCTGCCTGCCTCTCTGCCTACTTGTGCTTTGTGCTCTGTATCAAAATAAATAAATAAAATCTTCAAAAAAAAAACTGGGAAAAAAAAAAGACACTTGCAAATATCTTCTCCCCTTCCGTGGGTTGCCTTTTAGTTTTGTCGACTGTTTCTTTTGCTTTGCAAAAGCTTTTTATCTTGATGAAGTCCCAGTAGTTCATTTTTGCCCTTGCTTCCCTTGCCTTTGGCGATGTTTCTAGGAAGAAGTGGCTGCGGCCGAGGCCAAAGAGGTCACTGCCTGTGTTCTGTAGGATTCATGGATTCCTGTCTCACATTGAGGTCTTTCATCCATTTTGAGTCTATTTTTGTGTGTGGTGTAAGGAAATGGTCCAGTTTCATTCTTCTGCATGTGGCTATCCAATTTTTCCAACACCATTTGTTGAAGAGACTGTCTTTTTGCCATTGGACATTCTTTCCTGCTTTGTCAAAGATGAGTTGACCATAGAGTTGAGGGTCCATTTCTGGGCTCTCTCTTCTGTTCCATTGATCTATGTGCCTGTTTTTGTGCCAGTACCAGACTGTCTTGATGATGACAGCTTTGTAATAGAGCTGGAAGTCCGGAATTGTGATGCCGCCAGCTTTGCTTTTCTTCTTCAACATTCGTCTGGCTACTCGGGGTCTTTTCTGGCTCATACAAATTTTAGTATTATTTGTTCCATTTCTGTGAAATAAGTTGATGGTATTTTGATGGGAATTGCATTGAATGTGTAGATTGCTCTGGGTAGCATAGACATTTTCACAATCTTTGTTCTTCCAATCCAGGAGCATGGAACGTTTTTCCATTTCCTTGTGTCTTTCTCAATTTCTTTCATGAGTGTTCTATAGTTTTCTGAGTACAGATTCTTTACCTCTTTGGTTAGATTTATTCTCAGGTATCTTATGGTTTTGGGTGCAATTGTAAATGGGATCGATTCCTTAATTTCTCTTTTTTCTGTCTCATTGTTAGTGTATAAAATGCAGCTGATTTCTGTGCATTGACTTAATATCCTGCTACGTTGCTGAATTCCTGTATGAGTTCTGGAAGTTCTGAGATGGAGTCTTTTGGGTTTTCAACTTAGGTGCAGATGCATTTCTGTTCATTTTTGTGACTTGCAATGAGCCTGCTTTCCACAAGGGTGTTTTATGGATCGAGATGCGGCAGAGGCAGTGTGCAGGCGCTGAATTGGCCTTTAGCTCAGCACTTTACAGCTCGAAAAGTGTCTGCACATATTCGGGTCACTTAATCCTTCCAACCGCCCTAAGGAGTGGGCAGGCAGGTTTTAGCTTCTGATGAGGAGCTGCTCACATCTGGTAAGTGGAGCAGAGCCCAGTAAGCCTCTGAGACCTGACTGGTGCCAAGAGGGTCATAGACCCTTGGAAAAGAAAAGGGCAGGGTATTCATGGTCCTCTAGGCCACCTCTCGTGGGCCCAGATTCCTAGGCTCACTTCCTCCCTGTGGGAACATTTCTGTGCCTTGGATTCCTCTCCTGTTTAAGTACACAGGGTGGTTGACCCTGCCAGGAAACAGGCGTGGTTCTTGTCACCTCTGTAGTTCTTCTGGCTTGGGCCTCATCACGAGATGCAGCAGGTGCTTCTTAGTGCTGTGGGCTGGGTTGCCTGCAATGACCTTTCAACCCCTAATGTGCTCTATCTAATCGACAGGGTGGCAGGGAAGCGGGTAGCTCGGCCTGTTGGTGACCTTTGTAATATCTATTTGAGTCTCACTACTCAGAGCCTTTTTTCCCTCCCTACTTTATAGGTTGTTAGCTGAGTTCCAGATGAGCACTCTGTTTCTGCAGGCAGGCTGTGCACACACTCTAAGAAAGCATGAGAAGGGGGCGCCTGGGTGGCTCAGTCGTTAAGCGTCTGCCTTCGGCTCAGGTCATGATCCCAGGGTTCTGGGATCGAGCCCTGCATCGGGCACCCTGCTCGGCAGGAAGCCTGCTTCTCCCTCTCCCACTCCCCCTGCTTGTGTTCCCTCTCTCGCTGTGTCTTTCTCTGTCAAATAAATAAAATCTTTAAAAAACAAAAAAACAAAAAAAACCATGAGAGACTGGGGTAGAGAAGGCCCATTTCATCTCGTCCAAAATGGAAGGCTTTGAGGTGGTGGGTGCAGAGACAAGTGTAAGCTAGGGCTGTCCCAGGCAAGCCAGGGCATGTAGTCATCCTGGTGAGAAGGCACTGGTGCCTGGGGGAGCAGCCTGGCGATCCACAGCTCTCTCTTTGCCTGTTTGCTGGCATGTTCTGGTGCTTAAGCTCTGGGTGTGATTTGAGTTATATGTAATGTGCTGGAAATTGCCCTGGACTGGTTCCTGAAAGATTTGGCTACAAGTTCTGTCCCATATTTATAGTCATGTGACTTCTTTGGGCTTCGGGGATGTCTCTTGGATGATGGGGATAGTTTGAGGAGCACTGGCCATCCCAGACTGGAAGGAGCCAGGTCCTTGAATGGGCCTGTGGACTGTGGTGGGGGCTTTGGAGTTGTCAGCATGAGGCCTCATCCTTGGAGTCCTGTGCAGAGCCAGCCTGCTGCAAGGGCTGCTGCCATCTCTTACCTGACCGTGGCCTTCTTCATATTGCTCACCTAGCATCCAGGGTTGGGCCGTGTGGGGTTCTGGTTCATTCTGTCACCACTTATCTCAATTCAGCAAGCCTTCATGGAGTTCCTGCTTTATCTAACAAGCACTGCACTAGATCCTAGAAGCACAGAGATGATTGAGAGGTGGACCCTGCACAGTCTGGTGGGGGAACAGAGACTAACAGTCACACTCCGGTGTGATAAGGATAGTGGGAGAGGCATGTACCACTTGCAGAGGCGGATGTGGGGATGAGAGACAGGACTGGGGAATTAGGGTCTGGCGAAGGGCATTGCAGGCACCTGGGCCTGGTGCTGTGTGGGCTGTCCAGGTTCTACCAGAGGGACCTTTGTTATGGGAGTGTGAGTGGAGAGTCATTCACCGCTGGGGAATGAATTGGGGAATGATGAGATGCAGCCCGAGTCCTTACTGCTACAACGGCATCTGAGAAAGCAGAAACTGGTACTGGGGAGCTGCGGCCAGGGGCGGTTACCTTTCTGGCCTTGCCCCCTCTGAGGCTTGGGTACAGCCAGGGCCTTGTGCTTTAGTGTAAAATAATTCAGAGTTAGCATGCTCCTCTGTGAAAGAACACGAGTGTAGCCCTTCCTGCTCAGCCCTCATGGGCATCTGGAGGGTCTGGGGCTCTTGTGATGCTGGGTTTAGCCTGCAGTCTTGGGGCAGCCATGCCTGGGCTCTGATACGTTACATTCCCTGCCATCCCTTGCTTCAGCCTTGGTGCTCGCAGCCTCCGAATCATGAGGCCTTTCTGCTCCTCCGGTTTATTGGCTAGAATAGCTCATAAATCTTTCCCTTTCCCTTTCCCTTTCCTTTCCTTTTTCCTTTTCATTTTCCTTTCCTTTTTCCTTTCCTTTCCTTTCCTTTCAATGCTAATGTCTCAGAATAATCATTGTCTGTCAGCTTTGGCCATTTTCCTTCTTTGTCTGCGGTGGTGGTGCTTCTGAATCCATGAACACCACTGGAACTTTGCAGCAAACTTTGCTGTCCTTTCACTCGCTCCTGCCCTTCTGCTCCTGTTAAGTAAAGCATTTCTTCATATTCTATATGTAACCTATCTCCAAGTTTTATGTTGGAAATATGTTGGAAATAGTCTCTTTTATCTTCTGGACTAAGTGCTATTTTTTTTCTCCTGAAAAAGCTGTGGGAAGCTGATGATCTGTTAACATAAATAGTTCAATTTAATCTAGCAAGTATGTACTTCTTCATGTTAGGTGGAGCGGACTCCTGGGGGCAGGGCTGTTGGCAGGAGAGTAAGGGCATGGGGACCAGCAGGTGGCATGGCACAGTGAGCAGGAGGGCTGTGGAGAGTAGCTGCTCCTTGACCCCAGAATGACCTCAGCATGCCCATCTGCCTGGTCTGTCGTGTGGGCTGGGCGCAGTGCGGAGGGCTTTGCAAATGTTCACTTGACCCATACATGAACAGTACAGTGGTCCTTGTTTTATAGACAGTGAAACTGAGGTGCAGGGAGGGAGGTAGCTTGCTCTCACTGCACAGCTAGTACTTGCTGGAGCCTGCATTCCAATTCCAGGCTCAGCAGTCTGCGTTCATAGTCTGCCCCTTCTCAGCCTTGGGTCTACCTGAGTCTCTAGGGCAGGGCCATCCTGGGCACTGTCTGGTGTTGGGCAGTGTCCCTGGCCTGCACCCGTTCAATGCTAAGAGCACCCCTTTTCCCAGGTTGTGACAACTAAGAGTGTCTCCAGACAGTGCCAGATGTCCTGGGCACACGGTTGCCCCTGGTGAGTACCCCTGCCCTGCCCTAGCTGCCTCATCTTCAAAATGCCACCGTCCTAGGATATGGAGAAGAAGGAACCCTCTTACACTGCTGGTGGGAATGCAGCTGGTGCAGCCACTCTGGAGAACAGTATGGAGGTTCCTCAAAAAGTTAAAAATAGAGCTGCCCTACGACCCAGCAATTGCCCTACTAGCTATTTATCCAAAAAATACAAAAACACTAATTCGAAGGGATACATGTACCCCTTGGTTTATAGCACCACTATCAACAATAGCCCAACTATGGAAGCAGTCCAAGTGTCCATCTACTGATGATGGATGAAGAGGTGGTATATATACAATGGAATATTATTCAGCCATCAGAAGGAATGAAATCTTGGTATTTGCAACAACATGGATGGAGCTAAAGAGTAATAATGCTAAGCAAAGCAAGTCAGAGAAGGACAAATACCATGTGATGTTGCTCATATGTGGAATTTAAGAAACAAATGAGCAAAGGAAAAAACAAAAGAGAGACAAAGCAAGAAACAGACTCTTAAATATAGAGAATGGATGGTCCCCAGAGGGGAGGAGGATGGAAGGATGGGAAACAGGTGGTGGGGATCAAGGAGTGCACTTGTGATGAGCACCAGGTGATGTGTGTGAGTGTTGAATCACTGTATGTTAACTATGCTGGAAGTAAAAACTTAAAATAGGGGCGCCTGGGTGGCTCAGTTGGTTGACCATCTGACTTGATTTTGGCTCAGGTCATAATCTCAGAGTGGTGAGATCGAGCCCCATGTCAGGCTCTGTGCTGGGCATGGATCCTGCTGAAGATTCTTTCCCTCTCCCTCTGCCCCTTCCACACCCTCCCTCTTTCTCTCCCTCTCGAAAACAAACAAAAAACAACAAAAAACCAAAAACAACTTAAAAATGCATGACAATAATATAAAAGGAAGGTTAGAAATAGAATTGACAGTGTAGTAAAGTATTTGCAACTGGGGGAGGCGGTAAAAGTAATTATCTATATTAGACTATATTAGGTAAGGGATTCACAGTTTAGTCATTTATGTAACTTTATAAAGCTTTGTATGTGATTGCAAATTTATAAAGGAGACAATAGGATAATAAAACAGCGCCACCTTCCTGACTGGGACTTGGAAGAGCATAGCAGATGCCTGCCACTTTGATCATGAGAACGTTCAAATACAGGGACAAGCTGACAGAGTGGTCCTACATAGTTAACTGTCCCGATACCCACCACCTAGATCCACCCGTTATGAATATCTGCTCTAGTTGTTCCTATTTCTATTTGAAACCGTATATTTTGTTGTCATTGGAGCATTTGAAAGTAAGTTGCAGACATTTTGTTTTTTTTAAAGATTTTATTTATTTGACAGAGAGATAGCGAGAGCAGGAACACAAGCAGGGGGAGTGGGAGAGCGAGAAGCAGGCTTCCCGCCGAGCAGGGAGCCCGATGCGGGGCTCGATCCCAGGACCCTGGGATCATGACCTGACCCGAAGGCAGACGCCTAACGACTGAGCCCCCCAGGCGCCCATAAGTTGCAGACATTTTGACACATCTCTAAACATGTCAACATGCATCCCCTAAACATCATTCTCACTTAACCGTGCCTAGGAGTGTGAACAGTAATTCCTGAATGTCTGTTGTATTCTGACTAGCTTGTTGTCCCAGGACTGTGTTTATAGGAGCTTTCCTGCCACATGAGGTGCGCCTGGGTGTCTTGTCTGTCTAGCCTCCCAGTCTACAACAGTCTTCCCACTTTTTTCCTGTGATTGTTTTTTAACTTATTGTTATAAAAAATTGCAAATATTGGAGTGCCTGGGTGGCTCAGTTGGCTAAGTGTCCGATTCTTTTTTTTTTGAGAGAGAACTCGCACAAGTGGGGGGAGGGACAGAGGGAGCTGGAGAAGCAGACTCCCCGCTGAGCAGTGAGCCCGACTTGGGACTCATCCCAGGACTCCCGGGATCATGACCCGAGCTGAAGGTAGTAAGCGTCTAATTCTTGATTTCGGCTCAGGTCATGATCTAAGGGTCATGGGATCGAGTCCCATGTCGGGCTCCTCGCTCAGTGGGGAGTCTCCTTGTCTCCCTCTGCTTGCTCTCTCTCTCTCAAATAAATAAATCTTTAGGGCGCCTGGGTGGCTCAGTTGGTTAAATAAATCTTTAAAAAATTTTGCAAATATTTATTTATTTTTAAAGATTTTATTTATTTATTTGACAGAGACACAGCGAGAGAGGGAACACAAGCAGGGGGAGTGCGAGAGGGAGAAGCAGGCTTCCCGCAGAGCAGGGAGCCTGATGCGGGGCTCGATCCCAGGACCCCAGGATCACGACCCGAGCTGAAGGCAGACGCTTAATGCCTGAGCCACCCAGGCATCCCTGCAAATATTCATAGAAGCAGAGAATTGATTAACGGCTGTGCCCAGCACCAGTGTTCCCAACTCATGAATCCTAATGACTTTCCAAAGAGGCCAGGCTGTTTAGAGGATGCCCTGCACCCTGGAGCCACTTGTTGGACTTGCTCAGGGCCACTGACCGTGAGTGCTGAGCTCCACTGGCTGGCGGCTGGTGCCTGTTGTCAGTTCTTACTCAGCGGGCTTGCAGTCTCCTTGGGGTCAGAATCACAGCACAGCCCTCACTGGTCAGAGTTCCAGGCAGCCGGTGTGTGACGGCATCGAAGCACTCCCTGGCTTACCAGCCTTGGGCCATCTTGCCAGTTCCTCACACTTGCCTTGAATCCACTGGGCTCCATCACCCAGCACCCTCCTCCTGGACTGACCTCCCAGAATAGTGCCCCCTCCCTGCAGGAAAACCCCAGGGCCCCTCGGGATGCTCTGCCTGACTCCAGCTCACTTTGCTGCCCACTCTTTTTGGACAGCCCCCCACCTGTGAGCATACAGTATGTTTTCCAGCCTTTCGCACAGGCCTCTGCTCCCCAGAAATGCCCTGTGCTCTCCTGGCTTCAGGCCTCTACTGAGTCCACATTCTCTGTATAGAAGACCCTCTCTGGTGTTCGCGTGGAAGTCCTACTCGCTGCCAGGTGGCAGGATCCTCCGTCCCTTGTGCTCCGTGCTGTCCCTGTGTCTTCTTGGCTTCGTCTGCATCTGTCTGTGGCCCCTGTTGCATCCAGGACCCAGGGTCACACAGGGCATCTCCGGCAGGGTTTGGGTGATGGGTACGTGTGGTAGAAGGTTGGAATCGGGTGAGGAGTACAGGGAGGGAGGGGGCTGAAGGCCTTGAAGAGAATAGGCAGGGGCCGGACGGAGCGTGGACAGAGATGCATCTGAGGCGAGTGTATGGTGTGGGCAGGGCTTTCCTTCCTGGCGCACCTGCTTGTTGTCACAAACCCTTGGGATCCCAGTGTGGAACCAGCCGTGCTGCAGGCACTCTCTAATGTTCTGAGCAACTATCCCCCAGATATCTGTGGTCACAGATGCCCATCCTCTGGGCTTCCTCTTCTGCTGCTGAGCCTCAGCATAGCTGTGTGCATGTGGCCGAGTCGGGTTGCGCGGGCCAGAGGGCTGGGCCAGGGGGAGGGGGGGCTGTGCTATCCTGCTCTCTTGCACAGAAAGCCTAGGGGCTCTTCCTGCCACTGGTCCTCACCTCCTGTCTGCCTGCGCTGCCTTTCTCGCCTCTGTGGGGTTTCCTTGAGGATCTGTGCTCGCTGTGTGTGGCCTTGCTGAGCAGAGGTTTTCTGTCAGCCTTTGTTCTCCTCTTGGGACAATAGGTCATGGACCTTTTCCTTTGACTTTTGTGTTGTTTTGCAGTCCTTGAAATTGTCTTCAGGGCTGTGTGTTTTGGCCAGAAAATGATTGGAAAGTCAGTCCTTTATTTGGTCCAGGGTTCACGATAAAAATGTTAACATCTGTGCCATGGGTCATGACTAACCTTTTTTTCCCTAAAAAGAGAGTTTGCAGTTGGCAGTTTGTGGTTGAGGAACTCTTAAGACCCCATAATTCAAATAAGATTGGGAGACCAGGTTCGTCACTAAGTGTAGGAGAGCCACGATGTTTCTGTGGTCACTGGAGTAAACCCGCGCGCTGTGCCATCCCCGCGGTACGCCTTCCACTTGGCCTTCTCCGCCCTCCTCCAGGTCTCCGCCGCTGGGGTCCTAGCAGGCGTTCTCAGAACGACCACCGACACAGCGTCCCTTTTACTGCCTCTGGTCTTCCACCCGAGAGCGACATCTTTCTGATTGTGTGATTAAGCATTATTGATCATTCCTTTGAAAATTCAGAATGACTTCCTGAGGCTGCTGGTCAGTGGGCTGAGCGACAGACAAATAGTGAGAGGTCCCAGGGCCCGGAGGAGAGGGTCCAAGGCGGGGCCGGAAGGGATGCACAGCGGTGGGCGCTTCTAATGACCTGTCATGGTGCCTCGAGGCAGAAGCTCCTGCTGCAAACGGTGTGGGCTTGCCTTCTCTCGCGTCGTTCTTGGATCGCGTCGGCCTTGCTCTCCAGAGGTGGCATTGTCCCTGCGTTCCTGAACCAAACATGTAGGCCTGGCCCCGAGCACAGCCCTGCGAGTGCTGACAGGCGCTGATGGCATATTTGGGTAGCGGGAGGTACGGCTTGCCCCTCGGCTCCGGGCCTGTGTGACCCTGTGCCTCTTGCTCTCTTTGCAGTCACAGCTCTGCAGCTTCCACTCTGCCCTGCTGCACAGCAGGTGGAACCCCTGGCGGTGCCCCCCTGCCTTCCCCAGGAGAAACCTCAGGGTCCTGCCCGCAAGTTGGTGAGTTCTCCACAGCCCCGGCTGCCCTGTAGGGCCCGTGCCTCCTGCCAGGCAGGGATGGAAGACCTCTCTTGTGGGGCGCAAGGCTGGACTTCCTGTGCTTCCACCCCCAAGACAGATGCATCTGCCCCTCCGTGTGGTGGCCTGGGGTCGGTAGCCCCCTGCCCCCACCAGGGACTGGCGCCCCTGGGGCAGGACTCCCCGACAGCAGCAGCATGAGCGCACCGAGGCTAGAACCGTGAAGAAGGGTGGGACCGCTATGGATGGGGCCAAAACAAGGGGGAGAAGTAGCAAGAACTGGACGTAGGAGGGTTCCAGGCCTGAGGCCAGTGGGCAAGACAGCGAGGGAGTGAGGTGGGGAGCGTCAGGAGGCTAGACTCAAGCCTGGCGGGCCGCAGTGAGTTACCCAAGCATGCACTCGCTGCCTGGTGACCTTGGGGCAGGCGTGTGACTAGATGCCAGGCTCCCGTTGGGCTCTCCCTTCGTCCCCGTCACCTGCGCACCTTGCGCAGCTCTGCCATCCTGGCCCTTGGCAGTTCACTTGGGTGACTGCTTGTAACTCCGTATGGCATAGGAGGCCCTCGTCCAGTGAGGGTCTCAGCTCTGCCTGTGAGCTGCTTCCTGTGAGGCCAAAGGCTGCTTTCTTTGCTCACTGGCCCCTTGGAGCCTGGCATCCAAGGTATCTGTGGGGCTCAGGCAAGGTGACTTGGAACACGCTAGTGACCGCTCGGGCCTCTGGAACCGGTGTTGCCTGCAGGGGCTTCTGGGAGAGGTGCAGCTCCCTGGGGTGGGCCAGGTTCTGGCTGAGAGTGCCCCTCAGGCTGTGGGCAGCAGAGGCCCGCAGAGACCTGGCCCGGTGGGCAGACGGGAAGTGACCTGCACCATCCACCTCTGTCTCCCTCCAGGTCCTTCAGATCCCAGCCCCTATGGAGGAAGGCGCTCTCTGCCACGATGCTGGGGGTACCCCTGCTACTTGGGGCCCGCTATTTCACAGCAGAGCCTCAGGAGAAGAGAAGGATGAGGCTCGTAGTGGATGGCGTGGGGCGCTTCAGCAGGTAGAAGGAGCGGGGGCACGGTGCGGCTTTCTCCCCTGCCCAGGCCTGTCCTGAGATGTGTGGAGCCGGAGCTGGGGCTGGGAGGGGCTGCGAGGGGCTGCAGGGTTTTGCTTGAAACTTCCAAGCTGCCTTCCAGACATTCCAGTATGGCCAGGTCCACGTGGTCATAGTGCCAACGAGCACACCAGACGTGGCCTCTTAAAGACCCTTCAGATCACCCTCGGCCAGTGGAGGGAGGAGGGCTGGTCAGGCTTCTGCCAGCTGGTGGGCAGACGGGAAGCTGCTTCCTCCTCTTCCTCTTTCTTCTCGCCTCCACTCCCCCAAGGAGAGTTGGCATCCAGAGGGCTTTGGGGCTCAGAGGGGAGGGCTGCCATCCCTCCTCCAGTCCCAGTGGACTGGTCTAGAGATGGATAGTGTCTGGTCATTAATATTAAGGGTGCCTTAAACTGAAGGCCCTTTTCATACTCCCTTATCTACCAGTGCGAGATTCTGGGGGGTAGGGGTGATCTTCCTGTTGGAGGAATTCCTACAGCCAAGAAATCCTGAGAACCAGCTCTTGGCTTTGAGTGAAACCTCAATCTACCCAAACGCACTGTTGGGCTGGACTGGGGGGTGCACATGGTTGCCCAGGGAGGTGGTTCAGCCTCCTTGCTTGAGGAGGCTGCGGGGTCGGGGGCTGCAGCTCTGAGCACCTGCAGCCTCTCAAACCTGGGTCCATCTCTCAGGGGGAGGCTTAGGACTACTAAGGCCTTCAGGCAGTTAGCCAGAAACTTCCCTGAAATTTATGCTGGTGGAGGCCATGGTCGGGTGGATGGCTGAATGCTTGACCACTTCCTGCTGTGAGGACACGACAGCCTGGTCACTTCTTAGCTCCTTGATGGCGGCCCCGCCCCTGCGCACCTGTCTCCCTCGGTGGTCAGGTTTGCCTAAAGCACCTCGTTGCCCTCCTGGGCAGGTTCTGGGTAGTGAGTTCTCTGTCCTGTAGGGTTGTCCAGTCTCCCAGTCCTGAGGTGGATGAGGGCAGAGCCTGGAGTTGGCTCTGTCTTTTCTTCTGTGGCTCTCCACTGTGTGGGACTGGTGGGGATGGTCCCCATGCGGCCTGCTTCCGAAATGCACACTTGGCATGTCTGGGCCTGTCTCGCCGTCCGCTTCACACGTGCTGCGGTCTCCCAGTGTCAGATGCCCCATCGCAGGCACGCCTGCCCTCTCGGCTTCCTTCCTGAGAAAATGTATTTTCACAGCTTGCTTTTGGAGGTTGAGCTGGGATTGGAGGGAGGCAGCTACAACTATTCTTTTCCCAACATGTTCTTGTCAGCTGTAAGCCCCAGCCATTGCAGGACAGGCAGGCTGGGCACAGGGTGACCACAGGGCCTCCAGAGTCAGGGTCAGTGTATGTGCGGGAGCCCAAGGACGGAGCACAGGTGGGGAGCACGTTGGGGCGGGCTCTACCAGGGGAGTCGGGAGCTCGTTCTGTTGTAGGAGAGCCATCAGAACACATCACATGTGTGTGAAGGCTCAGAGATGGGCGGTAGGAAGTCTGCATCAAGTCCTTGCTTTCTTACCCCGCCCCTTACTGAATTTTAACTTCTCAGAAACCTGTGGGCTTTTTTTTTTTTTTTGAACACAGTTTCACATGTCCAGAAAAGTTGTAGGAATTAGACAAATGAGTTGTCAGTGTGTTCCATTGTCCCTGCAAACTGGGGTGTATTTCCTAAACAAGGACATCGTCCATAAGCACCATCAGGACATGGGTGTGTTATGAGCCTCTGACTACCTAAACTCATCCACCTGTCACCAAGCATCCCAGCAAATAACCTTTTTAGCACAAGGATCCCGTACCAGGCCCATCTCTAATTTCCTGCCACCTAGAACAGTGCCCCCGTGTCTCCTTGGCTCTTACGGCTAAACTTGAGGTCAGGCATGGTCCCCAGACCCCCATCTGCGCCCAGGGCTATCAGTTTCGATGGTTCCCTAGGACAAATCACAGAACTCAGGAAAGTCCCGTACTCTGGATTAAGGTGTTATCATAGCAAAAAAGATACAAATCAGAATGAACCCAAGGAAGAGATGCACAGGGTGAGGCCCGGGAGAGCCCCAAATTCAGAGTTTCCATGTCCTCAGAGACCTGTGACACCCCTACTCCTGCCCTGTCGCTGACATGCCACGGTGCCTTCCGGGCATTCTGTGAGCTTCAGTGTGCACGGTTTCCACGGGAGTCTCCTAGGCGTGATTGAATCGTTGGCCTCCGACTGAGCTGCCTCCAGTCTCCCTCCCTCCCCCAGCTGTGCTGACCTCTGGCGATCTGAGCACATCATCAGCATGCACTGCCCGGGCCCATCACCCATCCCAGACACTCCTGTCACTCGGGAGATCGCAGGCCTTCAGAGGCCACCTGCCAGGAGCTGGGGCAAAGGCTGGGCCTTTCTGGCTGAAGTTAATTCTTCACTACACGTGACCTTGACACACCGGGAGGCTTATAAACCAGTGATGCTGTGCGGCGAGGGTCAGCAGACTGTGGCCAAACGTGGCTGCTGCCCGTTTGATAAATAAGCTTTCTTGGACCTGGTCTTGTCCGTTGTGCACGTTACCTGGGCTGCTCTCACTGTGACAGCAGAGGGGAGGCCATATGGCTCAGAAAGCCCAAAATCTTTACCGTCTAGCTTCGTAAAGAAAAATGTTGCTGCCCCCTTTTGTAGAAGGCCCCCCCATTTGGGTTTGTCTGAGGTTTGCTCGTGGTTGGATTCAGTTGGTGCATTTTGTCATGTTCTGCACCCCCGGGGCGGTGCACGGTTTGTCCGGGTCCCTTGTCTTGGAGCGACATTGGGGTCGGTTCCCGTTGCCCTTCTGCCCACTGGCTCAGCAGCTCCCAGGACTCCTTAGGTGAATTCATTCTTACTGGGGCCCCACATGGTGGTTTTTCTAGTTCAGCTGTGCCACATCTGTTAGTTGCCATTCTACTATAAGAAAACTTTCTCGGGGCGCCTGGTGGCTCACTCGTTAAGCGTCTGCCTTCGGCTCAGGTCATGATCCCAGGGTCCTGGGATCAAGCCCTACATCGGGCTCCCTGCTCAGCGGGAGGCCTGCTTCTCCCTCTCCCGCTCCCCCTGCTTGTGTTCCCTCTCTCGCTGTGTCTCTCTCTGTCAAATAAATAAATAAAATCTTTAAAAAAAAGAAGAAAACTTTCTCTTCTCCCCATTTATTTGTATCAGTCTGGACTTAAGGATTTTTTTTTTTTTTTAAAGATTTTATTTATTTATTTGACAGAGAGAGAGACAGCGAGAGAGGGAACACAAGTAAGGGGAGTGGGAGAGGGAGAAGCAGGCTTCCTGCCAAGCAGGGAGCCCGATGCTGGACTCGATCCCAGGACCCCGGGATCATGACCTGAGCCGAAGGCAGACGCTTAACGAGTGAGCCACCCAGGCGCCCCTGGATTTTTTATTTGATTGTATGGATTGCTCTCTGTTGATGTCAGTTATTTTGTTGTTGTTTTTCTGGGTTTAGCCTTTGTGATCCTTTTTTTTATTTCCAAGTTTTTATTTAAATTCCAGTTAACATACAGTGTAATATTACTTTCAGGTGTAGATCCTTTTCTTTTATCTCTAACATTTTATTGTAAAAAATTTCAAACAGCGGAGTTGGAAACACTGTACAGTGAACCTAGATTTTGCCATTACATCTTCAAATAGTTGTTGTTTTAACTCCCACCCCGAGTCCTCTTGCAGTGTCTCCATCTCTGGAGCATTTTATTCCTTCTTGCACGGAGATGCTCCAGGCTCATCTTGTTCTTTCCCAGGCCTGGATTCAGCCATTCTCCTGGGAGCCTGGTTCCTTGGAACAGAGAAGGGTCTTTTTTTTTTTTTTTTTTTTAAGATTTTTTATTTATTTGACAGAGACACAGCGAGAGCAGGAACACAAGCAGGGGGAGTGGGAGAGGGAGAAGCGGGCTTCCCGAGGAGCAGGGAGCCCGATGCGGGGCTCGATCCCAGGACCCTGGGATCACGACCCGAGCCGAAGGCAGACGCTTAACGACTGAGCCACCCAGGTGCCCCCCGCCCCGCACTGTTGTTCATTTTTTAAGTTCAAAGTTGGACACTTTTAGCTTCTCTTATTCTCTAATAGAAGTGGTTAAGGATAGAAATCACCACTTCCTTGCAACCTCAAAATTTTGATATGTAATTTTTTCATTAGCATCTAGTTAGAGATAGTTTTGTATTTCCACTGTGATTTCACTTTTTTAAAGCTTTTATTTATTCGTTTGAGAGAGAGAGCAAGCATGAGTGGGGGAGGAGGGAGAGGGAGAGGGAGAAGCAGGCTTCCCGCAGAGCAGGGAGCCCGATGCGGGACTCGATCCCGGGACTCTGGGATCATGACCTGAGCCGAAGGCAGACGCTTAACGACTGAGCCACCCAGGTGCCCCCGGAGGAAGGGTCTTAAGGACCAGGGCGTGGATGTTGGTGTGCTCACTGCTCTGGGCAGTCTGCTCCCAGGCCCTTCCATAGACTAGAGTGAGGGGCTGTTTGGATGTGTGGCTGTGTGCACGCGCACACTTACATGTGTCCATCTCTGTGTCTAGCCGTACACACCACACCTTGTACACACAGATACTTCCCAGGACAGAGATCATTCTCATTTACTCTTTTCTCCACCTGGAAGAATCTTGGCTTCCCTTGTCCATAATTTAGTGACTTATTTGATCAGTCACCGAGTGTAGCAACTACCCTCGCCCCTTTGCAGACCTTGCATTCCCTTTTGGACTGAATTATTCAGGAAGGAGGGAAGCCCCCCTCCCCCGCTGTGTATCTCTGGGGAGCTCAGAGAATTCCTGTGTCCTTGCTCACCCTGCCAACCGTGCGCTCTGTTCTTCACAGACAGTCCTGTTTGTTCCCTGGGTCCGGCTGGGGGTGAGTGGGACAGAGCCCTTCATTTGTGGAGTGCAGCGCGGCTCGCGTAAGGGGCGGGCCGCCCTCTGACTCTGCTCGGGCATGCTCAGTCACCGCGACTGCGGGGGTAGCATATACCCTAGCAGGGAGGCAAACCGGTCCAGAACCCAGCAGCCTCTTCCTTCCTGCCCTTCAACTCTGACCCTCCTGTGCCGGAGGTGGGAGGCAGAAGTTAGAGGTTTGGCTTGACCAGGGGGCCCAGGTCCCCTCAGGGCTTCTTCCTTGAGGAACAGGAGCCCTACACCCCTCTCATGAAGGTTTGAGGGTCTGCGGTCTGTGATGCTGGAGGCTGGACTCAGCCCTGGTTCCTTCCCTCTCCAGACCCAGGGCGGCCTGTCCATAGCCTGGGCCACGGGGAGTGAGTACCCTTGCCAACATAAGGAGGGGCCCGGGTCCCCAGGACCGTGGAGAGCACTAGGAGCCCTGCTCTGGGATCCAGCTCCCTGGAGGCTGCTGTCCACAGACACATGGAGAGCGCCTGGGGGCTCGGCGGGGCGCACGGTGCAGAGGGGCCTGGGGCGAGGGCATGTCTGAGCATGGGAGCTGGTGACAGCCGCCCGCTCACTAGCCGTCAGCGCTGCACAGGTCTCAGGTGCTGTAAGAGAGCAATGAGAAAGAAGCCTGGCATTCGGGCCGGAGCGCCCCCCCACCAGCTCCCGCCCCTCCCGTCTGTGCTGGGTGCTCGTTGGCGCACGTTCGGGCACAGGGGTGGTGTAGACCGGGAGCTGAGACTGCCCTGCTGGCAGTGCTAAGAGCAAGGAGGCCAGACCAGAGCCTGTCCTCTCCCTCCTGGTCCAGCCTGGGAGCCCAGCAGCCCCTGCCGCACGCTCGCTCCGGGCCGGTGGTTTGGCGCGGGGGTGGGACGGCTCTGAGGTGCCGTGCCTGCCGAGGGCTGAAGGCAGCCTCTGCCAACAGGTCTCTGAGGATAGGCCTACAGATCTCCCTGGACTACTGGTGGTGTGCAAACGTCGTCCTGCGCGGGGTGGAAGAGGTTTGTCCCTGCATCCTAGCCACAGTGGGAGAAGAGGGGGTACGGTGACACGCTCGATGAAGGTGGGTGCTGGGGGCACTAAGGAGGTGCCTGCCCGCCCGCCCCCATCCCTTCCCTCCATGCCTATGGTCAGAACAGCCCGGGGTACTTGGAGGTGATGTCTGCATGTCACCAGCGGGCGGCTGATGCCCTGGTCGCCGGGGCCATCAGCAATGGGGGCCTCTACGTGAAGCTGGGCCAGGGGCTGTGCTCCTTCAACCACCTGCTGCCCCCGGAGTATATCAGGACTCTGCGTGTGCTGGAGGACAGGGCCCTCACGCGCAGGCTCCAGGAGGTGAGCCCTGCACTTGGGCTGGGGGCTCTGGCAGCGCCTCCCCCCCTTCCCGCCCCCCCCCCCCAGAACCCCCCCCCGGCCAGGTGGACGAGCTGTTCCTCGAGGACTTCCAGGCCCTGCCCCACAAGCTCTTTCGGGAGTTCGACTATCAGCCCATCGCCGCCGCGAGCCTGGCCCAGGTGCACCGAGCCAAGCTGCACGACGGCACGGAGGTGGCTGTGAAGGTGCGTGGGGGCCCGCTCTGCACCGCAGCGGGGTCTGGGGCGGTGCCGGCAGCCCTGGGTCCTCCCTGCACCCTCGCCCAACGCAGGTGCAGTACATCGATCTGCGGGACCGCTTTCACGGCGACATCCACACCCTGGAGCTCCTGCTCCAGCTCATCGAGTTCATGCACCCCAGCTTCGGCTTCAGCTGGGTCCTCCAGGTAAGCGCTGCCCAGAGGCTGGAGCAAGCAGGGTCCGCACGTTATGTGCTGGGGTGGGCTGGTCCCCAACCTCGACCCCCAGCTGCCCGTGTGGCCCCCAGGACCTGAAGGGCACCCTGGCCCAGGAGCTGGACTTCGAGAACGAGGGCCGAAATGCCGAGCGCTGTGCCCGGGAGCTGCAGCACTTCCGCTATATCGTGGTCCCCCGCGTGCACTGGGACACGTCCAGCAAGGTGGGCTGGGCCCCCTCCTGGGTGGGAACGCGCAGCCCTGCTGAGCTCAGCCACTTGCTCTCTCCCAGCGTGTGCTGACGGCTGAATTCTGCGAGGGCTGCAAGGTCAGCGATGTGGAGGCCATCAAGTGCATGGGGCTGGCGGTGAAGGATGTGAGTGCCTGTGCATGAGTGTGTGGGCGTGGGCGGGCACGTGTGCGCCCCAAGCACAGGGTGATGGTGGCCCGGTCCCGTTCTCTCCCCAGATCGCAGAGAAGCTCATCCAGGCTTTTGCGGAGCAGATATTTTATACAGGCTTCATCCACTCGGACCCCCACCCTGGCAATGGTAGGAAAAGTCCCCGGGGGTGGGGGTGGGAGTCAGGGGACAGGGGACATGAGCCGACACGCTGTGTCCCTAGTTCTGGTGCGGAAAGGCCCCGACGGGAAGGCCCAGCTGGTGCTGCTGGACCATGGGCTCTACCAGTTTCTGGACAGGAAGTAAGCCGGGGAGCCTGGAGGGGCTGCGGGGCAGGGCCTGGTGCCCGGGCCTTATCGCCGGCTGCCCGCAGGGACCGCTCAGCCCTGTGCCAGCTGTGGAGGGCCATCGTTCTCAGGGACGACGCCGCCATGAGGACACACGCAGAGGCGCTCGGAGTGCGAGGTGAGGCCGGAGCGTGCGGCGTGGGGGCTCGTGGGGCCCACGGTCCTGGCTCACCGCCCGCCCTGCACCCCAGACTACTTGCTCTTCTCCGAGGTGCTCATGCAGCGGCCCGTACGCCTGGGGCAGCTGTGGGGCTCCCACCTGCTCAGCCGGGAGGAGGCGGCCTACATGCAGACCATGGCACAGGAGCACTTTGAGGACATCATGGGGGTGCTCAAGGCCCTGCCGCGGCCCATGCTGCTCGTGCTGCGCAACATCAACACCGTGCGTGCCATCAACACCGCGCTGGGCACCCCTGTGGACCGCTACTTCCTCATGGCCAAGAGGTGGGTGCTGGCTGGCGGGGTGCCGGGGGGTGGGAAGCGGCGGCGGGAGTGGGGCTGGGCCGGGCTGACCGCGTCTCTGCGCAGTGCGGTCAGGGGCTGGAGCCGCCTGGCAGGTGCCGCGTACCAGAGCCTCTACGGTGCCAGCCTCCTGCGCCACATCAGGGTCATCTGGGAGACGTTCAAGTTTGAAGTGGCCCTGAGGTGAGGGGAGGGGAGGGGGCAGGCACCCCGGGCAGGTGGTTGAGACCCGCCCCCCCACCAACCTGTGACCCCTCTGGCCTCCCACAGGCTGGAGACCCTATCTATGCGGCTCACCGCCCTCCTGGTTCGGCTCTTGGTCCACCTGGGCCTCCTGCCTGAGACCCGGGGGCTCTCCGAGTATTTGGAGACCTAGGGAGCCCCGGGGGCAAGAGGGCCTCCGAGCTCATCTGCGTCGGACCGACAGAGCTGGCCAGGCCTGCAAGTGCACACGCCCTGGGACCTGGGGCGCCGAAGCAGCTGGGGCCTAGGGTTGGGGGCAGAGGGGGACACCATGGGGCTCTGAGGCCCAACAATGACCACAAGCTCTTCTCAAAGCAAACATCTCCTCCTCGTGTTTTGTACAAAAAGGGGTGGGGGCAGCGCACGGGGGTGGTGGTGGCGTCCGGGAGCCTAGAAGTGGGCGGTGACGCGGTCAGTCTCCAACAGGTCGTCCAGGATCTGCAGGGGGAGGGGCTGGTGAGCGGGGGGGGGGGTGGGGGTGGGGGGAGGCCAGGTGGGAAGGGCTGGGCCCCGCGGGGCAGGCCGGGGGCTCACAATGTCCGGGGTGGTGCCGATCTTCTTGGCCAGTTCGCCGCGCTCCATGGTGCTCAGGTACAGATAGCGGTTGAGCAGCTCCCCATCCAGAACGTTCCGCACAGCGTTCTGCAGGATGCGCCGGTCCACATGCAGCATCCTGGGGAGACACGCAGGCTGTGTAGGGTGGCGGGACGCGGGGCGGGACGCGGGGCGGGGCGGGGCCGCACGCTCACCGGAAGGCCCTGGGGTTGAGGCCGGCATGGTGGGGCAGCATGGTGGTCAGCGCGTTCTGCAGCATCAGCAGCCGCCGGTACGTCTTCTCCTGCATGGGCAGCAGGAGCCCGATGCCACCGTCCAGCGTGGCTGCAGGAGGCACCATGTGAGCGAGGCTGACCGCCCCGCCCCGCATGCCTGCCCGTCCCGCCCGGGACTCACCAAACCAGGTGATGTGCTTGTTTTCCCACACCACCGACTTCTTGCTCGGTCCCTCCGCGGCACCGCGGCACGGCGTCCTCCAGAACGTGTTCACGTGGGCACCCACGTGGAAGTCCGCCCGCCGGAGCAGGCGCATGCCCCCGAAGCTCTCTTTGGCTGGGCCAGAGGGAGCTCAAGTCATTGCCTGCCCAGCGCCAGCCCCCGCAGAGGGGAAAAGGGAACACTCACCTTCTGGCAGGTACATGTACACCATGAGGTTGCGGTCACGGTCAGACACTGGGGAGCAGAGCCCAGGGTCAGCCGGGCCACCCCTCACGTCTCCGAGCCCCGAGACCCCCAGGCCCTGTGCTCACCCAGGAAGCCCAGCTGGGCGTTGTCCACCATGAAGTCCACGCTGTACACTTCCAGGGGCTTGGCATCCTGGGGACGGGGCACGGACGTCATGGCCAGCCCGCGGCCAGCACCCACCCAGCACAGGGTCTAGGCTGCATGGGTACCCGGGACACGAGGCTCAGCGTCTTGCTCTCCTCCTGGTAGCGCAGCAGCGAGATGCTCTTCATGACGTCCGCCGCCAGGATGAAGTTCTTGACGCTAATCATCTGGTGGATGTAGAGCTGGGTGTCGATGAAGGCCATGCCCGTCAGCTCGCTGGCCCGCAGGCTCCACAGGAAGATCTAGGGGGACAGAAGCAGTGGGTGACAACGGGCAGGCAGTGGCAGGCCCCAGGGTGAGCGGGAGGGCTCACCTTCTGACCGATGGCGGATACCAGGTGGCCGTTGCAGTGGCAGAGGGCGGTCACAGGCCCCTTCTGCTCCTTCTCATACAGGACTTTGAACTTGTTCTTGGTCAGGGGCTGGCCAGGCTCAGGCACCACCTCGATCACATCCATGATCAGGATCTGCCAGGGAAGGAGGGTGGGTGATGTGCAGGGCAAGGGCCGGGGCGGCCGGGCACCGCCCACCCCCGCCAGCCGGCCCCTTACCCGCCCTCGGCACGTGACCTCCTCCCCCTGCATGAGGCAGGTCCCAGCAGCCACGTAGCCCTTGAGGCCTGACACCGTCTCCTCGCTGCGCAGCGACACGGTCTTCATGCAGGTCACGTGCTCCCACTCCTCCAGCTCGATCCTGCACAAGGCAGAGTGAGGATGCCGCCTCCTGGCTGGCCGCCAGTCCCCAGCCAGACCCCAGCCTCACCTGGCGTTGGGGATGGCCTCCCAGCTGACCGGGGAGATGAGCTGGATGGAGAAGGCCTCCTGCTGGGGGTGGATGTATCGGTCGTCTGCAAGGACACGGGCTGGCGGTCAGGGTGGGCAGCCTCGCCAGCAAGCCCCACTCTGGGCATCACGCACCTCTCTCGATGGTCTCGAACTCCTTCTCCTCGCCTGTCATGCGCGGGATGCGGGTGCATGGCATGTTGGTGCTGGTGGCTACTGCATACACCTGGGGGAGAGGAGCGCGTCACGGGCGTGCGGGAGGCCACACCAGAGGGTCCCTGGCCCTAAAAGGACGGGGTCAGACCTTGGACTCCACGTGGTAAGCCACGTAGTGGGCAGTGCAGCGCAGGGGGATCTTCCTGACAGGCCACGGGGCATCGTAGGACAAGTAGGCAGGCAGGACACTGATCCTCAGCTCGCCCTGGTGCGTGGGGGACAGGGGCCGGTGAGGCCTGGTATCCGCCAAGGGCAGGGCAGGCAAACCCGGGCTTCCGAGGGCTCCGCGAGGCCAGCCCTCAGCTCCACCGGAACCGGGGTGTGCAAGGGACTGAGCCGTGTGGTCCCGTGCTTCACGGCCTTCCCGTCCCTTCTCTCAGGCTCACCCGGGGCTGGGATGCTGGCCACAGACATGGTCTGGGCCCAGAGGAAGCTGGAGGCTGCAGGCGAAAAGTTACCCACACACTGACCAGGCCAGAGTCTGCAGACAGACGAGGGGACCCCTACTGGCCCCCCAGCTGCTGCCCTTCGCCCGCAGTTCTAAGAGCATCAGCACCTACAGAGCACTTGCCACATTCTCATCACGAGTCCTCACACTGACCTCACAGATGAGAAAACGGGGCTCAGAGAGGGTGAGCACCCGGCCCGGAGTCACACAGCTCCTGAAGGGCAGAGCAGTGACTGGAACCGGCCCCGCAAACAGGCGCCCTCAGGGGCTGCGGCCGCCACTCCCGCCTGCCCTGTCCTCCAAGCCTTCCCAGTGTCTCACCTCTTTGACCTTGGCCTCGTCCACCTGCTAGACACCCCGCAAGGTCCCCAGCGCCTCCTCCTGACCCAGGCAGGGCAACACGGGGCACATGAGCCTTGGGGTCTCCCTACCTGTCTGTTGAAATACAGGAAGCCACGGGGACAGTTGACGTTGTGGAACGGGGCAAAGGAGTCAATGGGACCGTCGATGCCCATGGGGTGCAGCCGCAGGGCCCCCCGGCCAGTCACCAAGAGCCAGTGAGGCGAGGGGCCACAGATGAACACCTGAGGGCAGGCACTGTGAGGTGAGGCCCCATCTGCCCCACCCCGGGCCCCCCCAGAGCCGCCTGCCTACCCCCGAGTAGCCATAGATGTCCTCGAAGTACCGGAACCGGGCCACGCGGCCCCGGGCACCAGCCCCCTCCTCGGCACCGCTGCCTTCCGCTTTCTTCTTGGACGGCTTTGGCTTCTTCTCACGGAAGTTGATGTTGTGAGGGACCTGGAGGGGGTGGTGCGCCATGAGGGCCCGGGTCGTGCCCCCAACCCCGTTCCACATCCACCCCACACCCGGCTCAGCCCGTCACTGCACCTTCTTGAAACGGACTTTGAGGTTTCCCTGGCCGAGCTGGGAGTCGTGCGGGAAGGCCTCGTAGATGAGCAGCTCCTGGTCCACGTGCACCTGGGGGGCAGCGCAGGGTCACCAGGGAAGTGGGGGCACCCGGCCGGGCCGCCGCGGGGAACAAAGGGTCCACACTCACCAGCAGATAGGGCCTGCTCTGGCGGCTCCCCAGGGCCACCAGCAGCACCTCCTTGACAAGGGGCAGCTCCCCCTGGCGCGTGGCCTCCTCCTTTCGGGCCTCGCCCTGCGTGGTGGGCTGACCAAAGGAGCTGTCCACCAGGACCCGCTGCCCCACGGGAAAGTTCTTCACCAGGAACACCAGCCGCCAGTCAGGGAGCTGGTATATCTGTGTGGGGAGTGGGGTTAGCGGCCACAGGAGGCCACAGGAAGCTGGGGACAGGGAGCTGCACCGGGCACAGGGCCCCACGCACCTCCATGGTTCCGTTTTCCCGCACCAGCAGGCACCAGTGGGTGGGATCGGCCCGGAACGGGGTGGGGTCCCGGTCCGCAGGGGGCTGGCTGTTCCTGCGGGCCTCCTCCTTGCTGGGGCTGAAGAGGGAGCCCGAGTCCCCATACAGCATCTCCTCCTCGTCATCCACGGTGGGGCTAGAGGCCGGGGCCGGCACACAGGTCACGCGGGGCCTGCCATAGGCCCCCTGGCCCAGCCCGTGCCCTGACTGCCCCCACGTACCTGGTTTCCGAGGCCTGGCCCTCCGCCTCGGAGCCACTGCGGCCCCCGAGCTCATCGCGGGCCCCGCCCAGGCGGCTCTCCGTAGTGAACATGCCGCTGACATCTCGGTACACACACAGTGTGATCACCTTGGACTGCTACAGGGACAGGGACGGGCTCAGCACGGGGCGGAGGGGGAGGGGGAGGGTCAGCAGGCTGCGGGCAAGGCCGGGTGCTCACATGGTGCAGCGGGGGCTTGTGCAGTGCCAGGCGGTGGTGACGGCCCCCATACGAGTCGCTCTTGAGCAGGAACATGGTGACCTGGCCCTCGGCGCTCATAATGACCACGTAGGGGTCAGCCACGGCACACTGCACGATGGGGGAGCCCAGGTCCACGGGGATGAAGTGTAGCTGGTTCACTGTGGGCACAGGACGGTCAGCACTGGGTGGTCAGCACCCACCACCCTTGCCCGCCCGCCGCCCGTGCCCACCTCCTTCCAGCAAGCGGATGCCAAGCGGCGACACCTGCACGATGTAACGATTGTCCCCAATGTTGCCAGCAAAGACCGTGGGGCCCTGTGTGGCAAAGCCACTGGTGTCCAGCTCCATGATCTCCTGCCCTGTCTGCAGGATCTGCAAGCGATGGGAGAGTGAGGCACACTCCCCCGGCGGCCGGACCCCCCCCCCCCGCCCCCGCGCGCCCCCCCCCCACCTCCCCCCCCCCCCCCCCCCAACCCGGGAGTGTGC
>NC_058406.1:187767194-187817599 GCF_002201575.2 Neomonachus schauinslandi
GGTGGAGTCTTCCCGGCTCAGGATGAGGAAGCCGTGTCTTCGTCCATCATCGTCTGCCTCGAGGGCACTGGGCTCCTGCTCTGCCCCCTCCCCCTTGGTGGTCTCCTCCTGTGACAGCAGGAAGAGCAGTGATGACACCACCCAGGCGGGGGTGCCTGCCCCAAACAGCCCGGCCGAGCCCTGTCCTGGGCCCCACCACCTCCAGGCCACCCCCAAGCTCGGGCTGAGCCCACATGGAGGGCAGCACTGGTCACCGCCCCACTCGGGGCCTCCCGGCCAGCCTAGGCTCCACCTACTTGCTCCCTTCGCACGGGGGCAATGACTGTCCACATGTCGTAGCAGCCGGGAAGTTCAAAGGTCGTCACCACCTGGGGCCGGATGCTCTTCTGGAATGACAAGGGGGGTGTCCGTCCACCCAGGTCCCACCAGGAGGCACCCCCCCCCCCCCCACCCCCATGTACCTGGAGCACCGACAGGGCCCCATTCTTCCCATAGCCGGAGCACACCACGATCTCCAGGTCTGGCTCGGGGCTGTTCTGAAACTGCCCGGGTCCGAGAGTAAGGGCAGGTCCCCGCGGCCCCCCGCCCCCCATCTCCCCGCCCGAGGGCACCTCTTCAGAGAGGAAGGCAGGCTCGCCCATGGCAGCATTGGCACAGGGTCCGATGTTGAGGATGCTGTCACAGACCTGCGGACAGCCGTGCTCAGGCAGGCCAGCCAGGGCGGGAGGCCCCCCCCCCGGGGCTCCAACCTCACCTCAAAAGAGTAAGTGGCTAGCTGCGTGCCTGACTGGGCCTCGCTGCCGTATACTTCAATCTCGTCCACCTCGTCCTGCGGCACCGACTTGCCCCCTGTGGCAGACACAGATCCCGTGAGCCCACCCCGGCTGCCCGGCCCCCAGGCCTAACCCGACCAGCCCCTGCCTGCCCCCTCCGGCCCCGGTTCTCCGTCCTCACCTGACCAGCCCACTGTGGAGTCCACTCGCTTCTTCTTCGAGGGAGGCTCCTCCTGGGGGGGGGGGGGGGGGGGGGCAGTGAGCAGCCCTCCGAGGCAGCCCCCCGCACAAGGGGCTCGTGTCCCAACAGGCCCCAGGCACCCACCTTGTCGGCAGCCTCTCGGACGGCACTAGCTGGGGGCTCCTGCAGCTTCTCCGTGTACTTGAGGAGGAGCGAGTTGCCCAGGCGCGAGCCGAGGAACAGGTACCCAGGCTCCATGGTGACCATCTGGAGACGGTGGGTGCTGAGGGTGCAGCCAGGCCCACCCCCAGGCCGCTCCCCCCACCCCTCCTTCAACTCACACTGGTGGTGAGGACGCTGGCGGCAGCCTTGTCGAAGTGGAAGGTGCGGACGCTGCGCATGCCGTCCGTGATGAGGGTCAGCACGTAGCTGCGGGAGGGGGAGCGCTGAGCTGGGGGCAAGGCCGGGGGGCAAGGGTGGGAGGGCAGGGGGCTCACCGAAGGGGGGGAGACGCACATCTCACCGCCCTTGAGGGAGATGACCATCTTGTCGTAGGAGATGAACGCCGCCTGTGCGCAGTCGAGGGTGATCCTCACGCCCTCCTGGGTGCCTGTGTGGGACACAGTCAGATCCACGGCCCCCACAGCCCCCACCGCCCCTGCCCCTCGGCCCCACCCCTACCCACACTCACGAAGGGGAAAGGCAGTGGTGCCGGTGGTGAGGCCGTTGAGAGCCACACCATACGGGGGGACGCTCTGGTTCAGGTACAGCAGCGAGTTGACCGCGAAGACCACCACCCCACCTGGAGAGGGACAGGCTGGTGGGCGGGGCTCTGCAGCCTCGCACTACGCCCCTCACCCCCACCCCATAGGCCTCACCTATGGGCTTGGGCACCGCGAGGGCCTGGGTGCAGTCGAAGGGGAGGCTGGTGAGGGACCAGATGACCGGGTGGACCTTCTGTGTGATGTTCAGGGAAATGGCCACGATGGAGCAGGTGTCCTGCCGCACAGCCACCCGTCTGGGGACAGACAGGCAGGTCAACCAGGGCTGGGTGGCCTGGTCCCTCCCCCACCCGCCCGCCGGAGCCCCAGCCCAGGCCTTGGCAGCTTCAGCCCATGGCACCGGGGCCTCACCCCGGCCAGGTCTGGTTGGGCTCGAAGAGGATGAGCAGGGTGGGCTCGTAGTAGCCATGCAGGAACTGCAGGTCCACGATGTTGAGCAGCTTCTCGTCCAAGCCCCGCACATCAATGATGTAGCTGGGCAGGAAGCTGGACCTCTGCCTGGGGGCAACAGGCTTCAGTGGGCAGAGGAAGCAGGGAACTCCGGCTGAGAGAGCCCCTCCCCCGCCGCAGTACTCACCCCTCCCCCATTAGCCCCTCGTGCTCCTCGGCCAAGCTCTCCCTGCGGAAGGGCAGCACCACCAGGCGCGTGCCGTAGATGAGCATGGCTGCACAGCGTCCGTCGGGGTCCACCCGCACCCGCGGCGTGTGCACGTTCTGCACAAACCCATCCTGGGGGCAGAGGGCATCATTAGGCAGGCCTGGGGATGGGAGGCCCAAGGGGGGCAGGGGGGCTGGGGGCGTGGCCTGGCCCTACCCGCAGCTCGGGCTCCTCAAAGTAGTGCAGAGACAGGGTCTTCAGGTCGTGGGTGCCCGGGTCATACTCCACCACCGACAGCTGGAAGGCAGCAGGTCAGGGCTGGGGCCCACCCACGGCCCGGCAGGCCCCCCACTGACTCCCACCTCCAGGCCCATCGCCTACCTTGGCGTCCTTAAAGCTCAGGAGCAGGGCATCCCGCTTGGCCCCCACCAGCTGCACACTGGCCATAGACATGACGTTGCCGAAGAAGGAGAAGGAAGCCACCAGCTCCAGCTTCTCCCGGTGTTCCCGGTGGGCCTTTCCCTCTGGGGAACAGGCCGGGGGGTCCAGGTTTGGGCCCACACTCCAGCCCCCACAGTCCCAGGCCCATGGCCAGGGCAGCCACCCTTGTGCTCACCTGTGCTCCTGTCGTTCTTGGTTGGTGCCTGGGAGGAGAAGGGGAAGGTGAGCAGTGAAGCCACACACCTGGCAGCCCCACCTCACGGGGGGACAAGGAGAAAAGACCATGCAGGGCCGACCCCGCCCAAACCCTCACCGCGGTGCAGACCACGCTTCCAGGACTTCTAGAGACGGCCGTGCACAGCCCAACCCAACGCACACAAACACACTCGCACCCCGGGTCCCCAACGTGGCCACAGGGCTTCTCAGAGAGCCCCCACTCATGGCTTCCCCGACAGTCCACTCACTAGCGCGCACGGGCAGGGAGGGGGGCGCAGGGGGGCAGAGGGAGAGAGAATCTCAAGCAGACTCCGCACTGAGCACAGCCAACACGGGGCTCAATCTCACGACCCTGAGATCATGACCTGAGCCGCAACCAGGAGTCGGACACTCAACCGACTGAGCCTCCCAGGTGCCCCGTAAGAGTTTTAATAATGAGAAAAAAGATCATTTTTAATAATACACTTGTGCTATGGGGAAAACATCTGAAAAGAGCTGCTTGAGAAAAGCCATATAATTAACTCGTTACAGAAAAAGCATTTTATACGTCCAATACCTACTTCACAACAACCACGGAAACTCCAGAGCCAGAGGACTTCACCAGGAAATTCTACTAGATGTTTCAGAAATGACGACTAACTTAAAAAACACCAAAGAAAACCAAAATGAAACAAAAAATCCCACTAGTCCCAGGCTGATGGCACCTCAGGAGGTGTAGGCCCCTGACACCGATCGTGCACGGGGGACAGGAAGTCGAAGCCGACAACTCGCGGTATCTGCAGATGAGCCGGCGACGCGTGAAAAGGGTACTACATCACAAACTGAGTCATTCCAGGAATGCAAAATTAGTTTAGCACAAGAACACCCACATCATCAAGGCTAAAGAGAAAAATATATTGTTTCGATAGATACAAAAAAGCATAGGATAGGGGCACCTGGGTGGCTCAGGTCATGGCCCCAGGGTCCTGGGATCGAGCCCCGCATCGGGCTCCCTGCTTGGTGGGGAGTCTGCTTCTCCCTCTGCTGCTCCCCCTGCTTGTGCGCTCTCTGTTAAATAAATAAATATCTTTGAAAAAGAAGAAAGTTGAGGTCACAACACTGATGTTGGAGAAACCGGATCTTAAAGCAAAAAGTACTGGAGATAAAATGGGACAGTTCATGACAAAAATGTCAGTTCAAAAGTAAAACATTATTCTAAATTTGTCCTCTATACACTTAATAACACAGCTTTAAAATATGCACGTACATACAAAAAATTCTCGATAGTCCTATAGGGCAAGTGTCATACCTTGTTCGTCTTTAAAGTTACTGAGGATGTGCTTCATTTTGGGCTCTTCCATGTAAATTTGAGAATCAGATTATTAAATCTAATGGGAAACCTACCGCAACTTTGAAAGACCCGAGGAGAGTGCACATCTCTACAATATTGAGATTTTCCATCCATAACCATGATCTATTTTCTATTTACTTGGGATTTCCATTAATTTCAATGAAGTGCTATGTATTTTTCCTCCCAAAGGTCACAGGGCCTTTCCCACTGCCCAGCTGCCCCAGGCCACACAGCTTCTCTGCTCTGCAAACAGCACACCCTGCCTCTGACTGAGCTGCCCTTGCTGCCCACCTCACCCAGAGGACTGGGGTCCCAGGCACACTGCCCAGCCCCCACACATCCCCACCCGCTTCGTGCTCTATGCCTTCCCCACTCCTGTCACCAGAGGTGAGCTGTTCCCTACTGCAGCCACCCACACGGGATTCCACGGGGCGGATTCAAGACAGCCTCAAGACGGGGCCCGTCACCCCTCTCCTGGGTCGGAACCGCTGGCGTGCGCCCAGGGCCTGGCCTTGTGAGGACTGGCAGCTTTCCCCTTCGTCTCCAGAGCTGCCACATAAGAAGCCCAACTACTTCGAGGCCACCATGCTGCCAGGAAAACCAAGCCAGCCACGTGGGGAGAGGAGGGGAGAGGGATGGAGAGACGCCACCCAGCTGAAGCCCAGACCTCCCAGAGCACAGGCCAGGGACCTCCTCGGTCCATGGGGTGCCCTGTCCAAACTCCCAAAACACTCACAGACGCACGCACCCACAACACCAGGCTGCTGTTCTAGCAGGACCAGGCCGACCCTGAACGCCCTCCAGCTGCCCCCCATCAGCTCCATCTCCCGCCCCACATACTTCCTCTGACTCGAGAGTTGGTCAACTTTCCTACAATGAGCCAAAGAGCAAATATCTGACTTCAGCTCAGCAGCCACGTGCAGTCTGTTTGGAATTTTTACAACTCTCTGAAGATGTCCAAAGCCCCCTGGATTTCGGTGGGCTGGGAGGGGTTGTGGCCGCACTGGTGAACCCCCTCTGCTGTGCACCAGCTGCTACCGTGCTCACATCTTTTAAGAATCCTGTTTTCCCGCCAGTTACCGCTCCATCTCTTTGATTCCCTTGGCACAAGTCTTTCTGGAGATGTTCACCGTTACTCATTCTCTTTCTCCAGTGGGCTCTCAACCCTGCAGGCCCCCGTCCCCACCCCCCAGTCAAGAGTCACCAGGGCCTCCAGGTCTTGTGCCTCACCTGAGGCTCAGCAGCCTGGGACGCAGCGTCAGGCCCCCAGTTTGCTGCCTTCCCTGGATCTGGGCTCTCCTCCCGCCTCCCTGGCCATGCTTCCTACGACTCTTCTTGGCCGCTTCCCTTCTTCCCAACGTCTCAACGCTGGGGAACCCCACGCCCCAGGCAGCCATCTTCTGGGTGATCCCAACCAGCTTCAGAGTCTAAAGAGCCCAACTTCAGCTCCAGACCCTGCTCCTCAACACAACTCCTGTCTGCAGCTCTCCCTCAACCTCACAGTGGGCTGTGGAATCAGCACCATGGTTAAGTCTGTGGCGGCTGGAGTCCAAGACCGCCTCCCAGAATTCACGCCCGGTGCGGCCGCGCACACTGGGCCAGGGCTGGTCCAGATGGCCGAAGTGGCAGTGCGCCATGTCCAGCTCAGCTGAGGAAGACACCGTGGCTTCTTGGTGCCTTGTTCTTTCTCACTCAGCCTCCTTCCAACAGTGGTGTGAGTGAGAAGCAGAAACTCCAACCCCGACAGAGCCTTTGGAGGGTGGCAGCCCCGCCAACCTCTAACTGCAACCTCCTGAGAGCTTGTGCAGAGCCACCCCACTAAACCACTCCTGGCTTCCCGACCCTCAGACACTGGGAGATACATCTATTGTTTAGGCCTCTAAGTTTTGGGATGCACGCCTGGGTGGCTCAGTCAGTCAAACGCCTGCTTTGGACTGAGGTCATGATCCCAGGGTCCTGGGATCGAGCCCCGCATCGGGCTCCCTGCTTCTCCCTCTCCCTCTGCCCCACCCTGTTCATTCTCTCTCTCTGACAAATGAAATTTAAAAAAGAATCTTTAAGAAAAAAAGCTTCTAAGTTTTGGGGTACCTTGACACGCAGCAACAAAGTAACTAATATGATGTCCAAAAAGGAGCTCCTACTCCCATTCCCCTGTTCTACCTTCTCCATATCAGGTCACAGCAACTCCACCCCTCCTGGCTACTCAGACCCAAACCGGGCCCCAGCAAAACCTTGGCTCCTCCTGCCTTCACGTCCCACATCCTGTCCATCCTGAACTTGACTGCTTCCCACCACCTCCACGGCCTGATGCTCCTGACTGGTCTCCCTTCAGGCCCCCCTCCCACCTCCCTACCGCTTCTTCCACACAGCAGCCAGAGTGACTGACCCTTGTGAAACATAAGTCAGGTCACTCCTTAACTTCACCTCTGAGTTAGCACTCAATCCCTACAAACCTAAAAGGTCGCCAGGCTGATACCTGGCCCCCACCTCGTCACCCCTCTGACCTTCTGTCCTCTCCTCCCCCCCCTTTTTTTTAAGTAATCTCTACGATCAATGTGGGGCTTGAATCCACCACCCCAGATCAAGAGTCGCATGCTCTTCGGACTGAGACAGCCAGAAGCCCCTCCTCACTCCCCTCTTCCTCAGGGCCTGTTGGCTGATCCTTTCCTTTTTTTTTTTTTGAAAGAGAGAGAAAGGGGGAGAGAGAGAGAGAGTGGGTGTTGGGAGGGGCAGAGGGAAAGAATCCCAAGCAGACTCCATACCCAGCACGGAGCCCGACAACGTGGGGCTACATCTCATGACCCTGAGATCATGACCTGAGCGGAAATCAAGAGTCTGGATGCTCCACCGACTGAGCCACCCAGGCACCCCCCTCTTGGCTGGTTCTTGAGCACCAGCCCCAACTGCCCTAACACCTTCACCTGCCTGGAAGCTTCACCTGACACCCACAAGCCTCTCTCCAGCACCTCGCCCTTGCCTGCTCAAAACTCAACTTTGCACGGAGGCAAAATCTAACAGCACTCCTGCTCCCCACTTCCCCATTCTGCTCTGCTGGCTTCCACGGCACTTCACGACTGGCTGCGTCTGGTCCGTCACCCCCTGGAACAGGGGCACCGCGAGCGCAGGTCTCTCTGCCTGTAGTGCTCACCAGCATCTCCTCACGAGGCCCCTGCACAAACACACACGTCTGTGGAGAAAACGAGGGAGCGAACGCCAGTGTTCACTGCGGACGCTGAGCTTCCAATCTGTCTCTTAAGGTTCACTGGTATCGGAGGAGGAACTTCACAGGAAGACAGGACTGAGAAACCAGTTGTTTACTGCACACAGCAAAGATGCTCATACAAGGCGGAGACTGGTTCGTTCATTTAAGTAATCGCTCGAGCCAACGCGGGGCTCAAACTCACAGCCCGAGGTCGAGAGTCTCCTGCTCTTCCAAACGAACCAGCCAGGCGCCCCCAGTTTTATTTGCAAGACCTCTTCTTCAGCTTTGACTGAAATTTTGACAAGAGCCAAACACCTCAAAACTGCCACTGTCACAAAAGCTTTTTTGTGGCCGGATTTTTTTTAACGGCACATGTTCGGTCACAAAGCTCTCGCTTAAGACTCCAACTTCTCCTGCTCTGCCTTCTTCGTCGTGAATTATCCGCACAGCCGTCCACGCAGTCAACGCACACACGCACGCAGGCGTCCCGCGTCGGCGCCCCTCCGGCCCCGTCCGCCCGCGGCGCCAGCCCCCGCTCCCGCCGGTGCGGCCCCCACCGCCGTCCAACGCCGCACGCCCTCGCCGCCCTCAACCGCTTCCGGCTGCGCCGCGCGGGCCCTTGCTCCCCAAAGCCTCCATGCCCGTCCTCGCGCTGGGAGAAGCCGCCCGCACCCGTCGTCGCCTGGGCAACCCAAGCACCCCTGCGTCTCCGCTGCGACGGGCTCGTCACGCGCCAGGCCTCCCGCCAGGGCCCCGCCCGCCCGACGGCCGGCTGCTCCACCTCGGAGAGGCCGCGCGGAGGGGCCCGCGGGAAGACGCCGCCTCCCGCCTCCATCTGCCCGCCGCCGCGCCTCTCCCGCCCGCGCACAGCAGGCGCCGGCCCGCCGGCGAGCGCCCACCTCGGCGTCGCGGTTGAGGCGGTACACGTAGAGCTGCGAGGTGCCGGCCACCACGAGGTTGCGCTCGCTGTTGCTGAAGAAGTTGCAGTACATGGAGAACTCCAGGCCGGTGGGCGGATGCGCCTGCTTGTACACGGCGTACATGGCGCCGGGCCGGGGCTGCGGGGCCACAGGGTGAGCGGGGCCGCCGCGCACGACCCCGGCCCGGCGCCCCCTCCCCGGCCGTGCGCGCGCGCACCCGCCCGCCCGCCGCCCACCTGGCAGTTGGAGCCGGCTCGCGGGGGAACGGGACGGCGGCGGACAAGGCCCGGGCGGCCCCGGAAGCTGAGCACCGGTGTTCCGGGCGCCCGCGCCTGCGCCTGCGCCTGCGCCGCGCCGAGCGGCGGCGGCGGGAGGAGGCAACAGCGACCCCTGGTGGCCGGGGGTGGCGGGGCGGCCTCGCGGCTCTGCTCCCAGGCTCTGCGTCCGGAGGCCCGAAATCCCGAGCTCCGTCGAAATCCAGGAACCCGGCAGCGGGTGGAGAGCGGGGCGGGGGGTCCGGGGCTTAGGGCCTCCGGGCCTGGGCTGGGCTGGGCTGGGGGCCGCCGGCCCGGGGTGGGCGGGTCACAAGGAGGGTCTCGGCCGCAAGAAGAGGCGTCGTCCCCGCTCCAAACCCGCGTGGGCGAGGCGCCGTGCCGGATGCTGGCGGGCGCGGGGAGGGAACGGACGCCCCGAGGCGGACACGCGCCAGATGACGCTCCCGGCAAGGGCCGCTAGTGTGGAGGATTGCCCGGCGAGTCCGAGTCCGGGGTCGGGACAGCTTCCTGGGGAGCAGGTTTGCGGGTCATCGTCCCTCTAGGACGTGAGGGCTGGCCCCAGGGACGCGATTTTGCCCTTCTCGCCCCCTTTGCCCTCCCCAGGCCTAGCACAGCTGTCCACTTCGGAGATTGGAGCCAAGACCAAGCACGGCTAACAGACCTCTCCTCGCTTGGCAGGTATTTTTGCCCTAGGTACTCTCGCACAGACCTGGGACTTAGAAATGGAATCATAAGAAATAAAATAAGGGAGAAGGTGTAGTCACACCCAAGAAAATGGCACAGAAATACATGTTCATGTTGCATCCATATCTGCCCCCTTGCTCCTGTCAGCAACAAGGCTCCAAGTCTGGACCCTTGGGCAGTGGTCAAAGGAATCATTGGATGCCCAGGCAGGTGTGTGACCCCTGAGCCACACCAGAGCCCTTTAAAGGTCAGAAAAACTGTGACCAGGACTATGAGAACCGGCTGGAGGAGACAGCAGGGACAGAGCTGGGGCTCCAGTCAGGACACTAACTCTTGGGGTCTCTCTCAGAGGGACACAGTCATGGTGTGCACATCATAGGGCATCTGTGATGATTGAAAAAATCGGTGCCCACAGAACCCTCGGACTGGAGCTTGGCACACGGCAAATGCCCTAACAAATGAACACGAGCTCGTCTGTGGGACAGAGGTGGTCAGTGCAGAGAGGGCTTTAGATACTGAAGGAGCACAGCCCTGGGGAGCATAGCAGTGGATAGGATGAGGGGGGAGGAGAAGGTGGGCAGAGGGGGCAGGAGGTTGCTAGGTCGGCAGGGGGAACACAGCAGTGAGCCTGCCTGGTAGATCTACTCTCTCAATGGGAGATGAAGGTGGGGGCCTGTCAGCAGAGGTAGGGGCTTGAAGTTGCTGGGGAGGGACAGTGATGGGCAAGAAGATGGTCCAAGGCTGGGGAGGAGGAGGTTGGGGAGTGCCGGTACACGCCCTGGCAACTCAGGCTTTCAGTTCCTCCTCCAGAAAGGCCTGGGCCTCTTCTGACTCTTCCCCCTCCTCCTTGCCCCCCAAAGGCCAGTGTTCTCCCTCATACCCTGAAGCTTGGGCCCTGTGGCTAGTGGACACTACAGTCCAGGCCATGCTCACGCTCTTCATATTCCTCTGGGGCAGCACCTTCCTTCTGTGCCAAGAGGCCACCTTTATGTGCTCAGTGTTATAGACCAGATTTAGGAGGGAGGTGGTAATTCTCACACCTCTCTCTTGTGGAGTTTGTGAAGCTTCTTGGAGAATCAATACCTCTTGGAGAGGCTGGAGTATCTGTCTACCTGTGTCAGGACAGGGAGCTCTCAGATATGGCCCTTCCTGCCCAATTTGCCACAGATTACTGCATGCAGCACCCACCTCCCTCCAGCACAAGTGGACCCATGGAGCATAACATGGGGCTGACTTCCACTCTCCCACTTTTGTGTCTGTGTATTGGGTAAACGACAGGCTGAACCTGATATCCCCTGGAACCCTCCCTCTTTATGCTCTTTCCTCTTACCTCTTTTCTGCTCCCTGGAGAATGCATTTAATGGCTGGAGCTCTGGCAGCCATTTTGGACCGTGAAGGGTGTTATGGATTGAATTGTGTCCCCCAAAAAGATATGTTGGAAACCTAACCCCCAGTACCTCAGAATGTGACTTTTATTTGGAAATAGGATCATTACAGATGGTATTAGTTAAAATGAGGGCATACTGGATTAGGGTGAGCTAGTAATCCAATAGGACTGGTGTCCTCATAAGAAGAGAAGAGACACACGAGAGAAGGTCATAAGACGGAGACGCTGGACTTTTCCTGCCACAAGACACGGTACACTTGGGCCCAGTCAGTAAAGTCTCATGTGACAAATTCTGCCTACAGAGCTGAGAAGGAACACAGCTTACTGACACCTTGATTTCAGACTTCTGCCTCCAGAACTGTGAGAAAATTAATTTTTGTCATTTTAAGGCACCCAGTTTGTGGTGGGCTGTGCGACATCCCCAGGAGACTACCAGGGGACTCTGAGGATGAACACTTCTGGCAAGGACAGTGGAGGCCCAGGCCCCACGGACTATGGGCTGCCACATACTCTGGTCTGACTGGCTCTAGGCCTGTTTTTCATGAGAGAGTAACAAGCCCTCATCTGTGTGAGCAGATTTTGGTCTGCTGTTTTGGTCTTTCTGCTAGGAGCAAGTCAGATTCCTGATTGGAGACCAGGTCCCACCTGCTACGTGCAGACCCTGCCCTATTTCCCTGACTCCACTCCCCAGGCAGGGATTCCAGCTTACAGAGGAGGGACTGGGGCTGGCTGCCTGCAGGTTCCGTAACACAGCTCTCCTGGCTCCTCATCAGAGCCCCAGGGGGAGAGAGAGAGAGACCCCCCCCCCCCCCGCCGCCTGTCTTGGTGGGAGACTCTTCCCTAACAGCAAGGAGAGCAGCTGGGCTCCAAGGACAAGAATGTCTTTATTGAAGCAGGATGCTGGGGCTTGTGGGAGGGAGACTCTCAAAGGCCTGGGGCTTTCTGGGTACCCAGCCACAGGTTCCACACTGGCTGGCAGGTGCAAGGGGCTGAGAGAGCCCAGGGCCAGCAGCCAGCAGCCAGGGCGGGCATCAGAGGGTGATGTTGTCCTCATACAGGGACAGCAGCAGCAGGACGGTCCAGCCGCCCAGCAGGCCCATGTTGTGCAGCAGGAAGAGAAGCCAGGGCCGCTGGTCCCGCACGTGCAGCATGGCTGGGAGCTGAGGAAGGGGTAGGCACTGGGTCAGCCGCCAGCTCCAAGGCCCTGCTCAGCTCACCCCCAGGGCAGCCGACTCCTGCCCTCCGCCCTGACCATGTCGCAGAGCGCCACGTAGAGGAACAGGCCGGTGGCCACCGCCAGGATCCAGGCCTCGCTGTCCTCGCCGACGTCGACAGCGAGCGCCACGTAGAGGCCGACGAAGGCCGTCAGCGCGGAGGCCAAGTTGAGCAGCAACGCCCGGCGCACCGACAGCCCCGCGTGCAGCAGGGCCGCGAAATCCCCTGGCGCGGGTGGGGCGGGTGGGGCGGGGTCAGGCCGAGCGCCCCGCCCACACCCGGGCAGGCCCCGCCCCCGCCCCGGCAGCCCCTGCGTCGGGCCGTAGCCCGCGCAGCTCACCTAGTTCGTGCGGCACCTCGTGGCAGAACACGGCCAGCGAGGTGGCCAGCCCGGTCTTCCAGGAGGACACGAAGGCGGCGCCCACGGCCAGCCCGTCGGCGAAGTTGTGCAAGGCGTCACCCAGCGTGATCACGTAGGGCAGCAGCCTCAGCTCTGCGGGCGCGGTGGACGTGGGTCGGCGCCGGCCTTATCCCCCACCTAGGCGCCCCTGGCCCCCTGCCCCTGGCCCGCGCTGGCGCTCCGCACCTAATCCGTGGCCCCTCATTTTTCTGGGGCTTCCCTCAGGGCTCACCTCGGCTCAGTCTCCGGGGCTCCGAGCTCAGCAGCTCTGGGCTCTCCTCCGCCACCTGGAGAGGGGGTCCACGTGGATGAGCCCCTGGGCAGGGAGGTGAGGAGGGCGAGGAGGAACTGGGTCCCCTGACCAGCATCAGAGGCCAGGGACAAAAGCCCTGGGGTGGGGGCAGGGGGCAGGAAGGGGTCCTTGGGTTGGGTGGGGGGAGCTCCATGTGGGATGGGGACGTTGAGGAAGGGCCAGCTCACCAGGTCTGTGCGCGAGCCTTCGCGGGGCTGCTTAGGTGGCCGGAGCTCACTGGGCGCCAGCTGCAGGGACACCCCATGGCTGTGGCTGCAGGGCCCCTCCTTTGAGTCCTGTGGGGACACTGGCTCAGGGCCCGCCACGCCTCTGCCCCATCCACCCACCACATCCAGCCCCCACCTGACCTCCGGGTCCAGGGGCAGCAAGAGATTAAAGATGTTCTCAAACAGGAAGAAGGTGTAGAGGCCACCCAGCATGGCCACAAGGCGCCAGGTGGTCTGTGGGCCAAGGCCCTCCCCACTGTGGGTGTGCAGCCCCAGCACCTGGGGGGAGAAGGGGGCTGAAAAGGGTGCCTTAAGGCCTCCTCCCACCCTTTCATTCCCCACCCCCCCGGGGCCAGGAAGAGACGTTAGGGGGACAGGAGAGGCTCCAGGAGGAAGGGCCTGGAAGGACTGGGCAGGGAGCTCCTGGTTGGGGAGGGAGGGGAAGGCTGAGGCTGACTTTGGGTGTCAAGTGTAGGATAGCATCACCCGTGAGTGCGCCCACGGCCATGCTCAGGAAGGTCTGGATGATGTAGTGGGAGGCAGCGCTGTAGCTGGCACAGCCCAGAAGCAGGAGGCCGAAAATCGCACAGAGACAGATGAGCAGTGTGGCTAGCGAGCCGTAGAGATACCCTGGGGAGGAAGCCAGGTGACGAGCTGAGCTGAGAGCCTCTCTCTCAACCTCAGTCCCCGACCCCTGCCTCCCAGGGGAGGGAGTCCAGTGCGGGTCCAGGAGTGAGCAGAAGCTCCCCAGGGATGCAGGTGGCCAGGTTCGGGCCAGACCTCTGCTGATGCTAACCCTTGAAGCTCCGTTCCCTTCCCACCTGGGCCCTCCCACCTCTACTCCCATGCCGCTCTCCCTTGCCAGCCCTGGTCCAGCTTTCCCCACCCCTGCCCTGGCCCTGTGGCCACTCTCTCCTCCCTATGAGGTGCCACCTCTGTGCCACCGCACCCATGGGCACAGCTAGGCGGGCACTACTGGGGAGGCAGGCACTCACTCTCCGCCTGGCTGAGCTGGTCTTGCGTGGGGGGCCTGGGCTGGGGGCTGCAGGCCCCACTCAGTTGCTGCTGGAGCAGGGCAGGGCTCAGTTGAGCCCAGGACTCTGGAGTCACCCCGGCCTGCTCAGACAGCCCATACACGGCCATCACTTCCCCGGCACTCAGGCATACCTGGGGGGTGGTAGCACAGGGGTTCAGGGACCTGAGCAGATCCATGGGACCCCACCTCTCCCCGGGACTATGGTGCAGGGGCTGCTCACTGTGTCCCACAGGCTGGAGCTGCTGTTCGGGGTGGCAAGGGGCACAGGGCCCTGGTGGTTGGCCCTGTTTCTCAGATGACCGTGGTCACTGTGGTCACTGTGTGTCTCAGCCACTCTGCCTATCCCCAGGCGCTGCATCAAGGCCTCCAGCTCTGGCAGGGAGGACAGAATCACAAAGTCTGTATGGGCTCCAGGCCTGCCTTCCCCAGGGACATGGAGGCTGGGGACTCAGGGCACTGCCCGCTCTCTGGCCCAGCCGAGGCCTCACCAGCCAGTGTGATGTTGGGAGTCTCGCCGCTGTGCTGCCGGAACACAAAGTCTACAAAGTACTGGGGGGTCGGCAGGGCACGGAAACAGGACCCACTGCTGACATGGTCCAACAGGGCGGCCAGTACCGGGCCAGGGCTGCTGGGAGCTCCTGCCCCTTCTGCCTCCTCCAGCAGCTGAGGCAGGTCCACACAGGCCTGGGGGAGGAGCCAGGGCTCAGCCTTGCCTGCAGTGTGGCCTTCCTGGTCTCCAGGTCTGCCGTCACCCCTGGTGTCCCCTGAGTGCCACTGACCCCAAGACCTGCCCCAACCTGGCCGCAGACCAGCCTTCCCAGAACACCACCACCTACTTCTGCCAGCCCTAAGACCTGGGCCTGATCCCTCCCTGTGGTCCCAGGATTCTTCTCAGCCCCTGTCTGATGAGCCCCCCGCTCCCAGGTCCCTGCCCTAAGTGGTGGTGGACATCCATTTGTGATCCGTCAGCCTAGCCTAGCTTCCCAAGTATATCCCCAGACTCCCCCAGGTACCCCAGGAGGCTTCAAGGGATGTCCTGCCCACTACAACCAGTCCCAGTCCACTAAGTGGTTTCCCTTCCCCACTGATCCCCTTAGGCCCTTCTGGCCAGCCTACCCAGCCCCTCACCTCCTGGGCAGCAGGCCAGCCAGCAGCCTGGGCCTGAATCCTTTGCAGCAGCCTGCTCAAGCCTGGTGTCAGGGCCTTGCGGCCCTCCAGCAGGGCCAAGAGATGGTCAGCACGAGTGGCCCAGCGGCCAGCCCGGACGTCTGTGCAGGTGCCCTTGGGGTCGCTGAGGTAGAGGGCAGCAGCAGCACTGAGGCGGGCGATGTATCTGTGCTCTAGGGCTGGCCCTCCAGGGAGCCCTGGCTTCTCGGGCCTGCCCAGGGCCAGGGCATCATCCACAGACGGGCACTGTGGGCAGGAGCCAGGGACTTGCGGTCAGGAAGCTGCCTGCTTCCCTCTGGGGTCCACACACACCGGTCTTGCCCTCCCCCTCTCTCACCCACCCCTGCATCATCGCTCTCTCACATGCCCCCCCCCATTACACATGCACACAGAGAGCTGGGGGCAGTGGTCCCTCTATCCCAGGGTGGCTTCTTCCTGGAACCACTGCCAGTCTGATGGCCTGGGGGCTGCCGGGGGAGGGGGCTGCCTTGAGATCCCCGAGCTGTACGTGCCCAGCACAGCCCCCAATCCTGGGAGCGCAGGCCTGCCTGAATTCCGAGCGGAGGAGGGTGGGCTCAGGCCCGCAGGCAGGGCCTGGGTGCTTGGCCACCCAGCCTCGCCTTGACCCGCCTCCTGGAGTTTGCCCAGGGTGCTTTGCTTCCAGCCCTGGGGTGGAGCGGGCCCCGGCTGGGGGACCCACCGGGTGGGGCAGTTACCTTTCCACACGGCCCGTTGGCGCAGTGCACACGGTCCGCCAGTGTATTTAACAGGCTGCCCAGTGCCACACGGTCCAGAGCACCCTGGCCTGAGGACAGCAAGGTCAGCAGACGGGGAGGCTGAGCTGCCATCGCGGTCACCAGCAGCAAAGCCGGCAGCAGCCCCAGCTTGAGTCGGACCAGGACCGGCATGCTGAGCACCCCCCACCGTGCGCACTCTGTGCTCTGGGGAGGCCGCTCGGCAGCCCAGGGCCAGACTGGGGCTGGGCTCTGACCCGCCCGCACAAACAGGACCTCTCGCAGGTATTTCCTGCAGGGCTCTGTGATTGGCTGCCCGAGGCGCCTCAGGTTAACCATTCCAGCAGCAGATCCTCCCCGTGGTTGGAGCCGTTGCCTGTGGGGGGCGAGGACTGGGCCCCTTCTCCTGGAAGGGCAGCCTGGGCATCTGCTAGCTCGCCTGTGGCTCCCTAGAGCTGCGGGGCGGGGCCGCCTTCTCCACTCCCGAGGGGCGACCGTCTCTCTAGGGTCTGCTGCCAACAAGGGGGCCCTGGGGCAGACAGACGTGCAGGGATATCACCCCAGCCCCACAAGGCCCCATCCCCAACATTCCGCCTGATAGGCCCTGAACACGCCCCTGTCCCACTCCCCTCCCAGCCCCTTCCCTGCTTGGCTTCCTTGGCTCAGGCAGCTTAGACACCTACACCCCACCCCTAGCCTTTGAGGCTCCAGTTGGGGGTGGGGAGGTGGGGCCCTCTCCTCCCAGGCCCGGGCTGTGGTGTCCCATGCTGGGGATTGGATTCTGAGGGAACTGAAAAGGTGCTGGCTGAGTCACGCTCCCCTTCCCAAACCCGCCAGGGAAAATTCCTGAGGAAATGGCCAAAGCCCCATGACAAACGGGGAACCTGGGCCTTCTGCTTGCTGCCACTGGGCAAGGGTCTCTCAGGCTATCTGGGCAGGAGCCCAAGCTTTAGACCCAGAATCTTGAGGGAGGGCTGTGACTCCCAGTTCTGCACCTGCCCCTCCCTGTTGACTCCCTCTCTGGCCTTTGAACCCCTTGGCTTATCTCTGCCTAGTTGGCAGTTGGGTGGGGGGGAGGGCCTACCCCTCCTGGAGGGAGTGTGTGGGCGTCCCCTTCCCCACCTGGTGCAGCCGAACACTGACCCTGAGCCCTGTGAGGTGTGGTTGGGGTGGGAGAGAAGCCCCAGGGCCGCTGGGAGCCTAGACCTGAGGACTCTGTCCCCAGAGTCCTGTGGTGCCCAGGGCAGGGCATCATGCTGAGCACAGCGTCCTGTGTCTGAGGTCACCTCACCCACACACATGCTAGAGGGTGCCACAGCTGGACTGCGCGGCTCTCTGATGTCCCTGGGTCCTAAGAGGGAGCTGGGCCAGAGGAGATAGAAACAGCCTGCCAGGGATTTAGAGGATTCTTGGAGCTCTGAGTCAACAAGGAGGGAAGCTGGAGAGTTTTGGGCACAGTTCTGAAGACTAGAGGCCCAAACTGGCCTCTTTCCTACCCCACCGCACAGGGACCGCTGGGCTGCCTGGAGCTGAGTCTGGACCTCGCTGCTGGCTCAGGCCACCCACTGCCCAGCCTGTTAGCTTCTGGGCAAAGATCTCAGACCAGCCATCCAGCCTGGCCTTCCTGGGTCCCTGGGCCGACTGGCAGACCTGCCTGAGCCCTTGAGGGCCTAGCATGCTGCTTGCACTCCCCTCGGCAGTCCCTTTGACCTCAGGAACCGCAGTGCTGGCCCCCATTCCTTTGCTTCCTGTCCCCCCCCCGAGAGCGTGTCACCAGCTCCCCGACATCTGACTGCGTCCTACGTGGTGTTGCACCGTCTCCTGTGTCCCTCGGCCCCTCCTGCATCGTCCCATCACCCAACCACACTGCAGTCACTCCTGTCTCCAAACACAGCCTCATCCACAGCAGCATTATTCACAACCTCTACAACACAGGAATACCCCAGGTGTCCACCGAAGATTGGATAGATAAACAAAATGTGGTCTCTGCATACAATGGGATATTATTCAGCCTTAAAAAGGAAGGAAATTTCTGGATGCCTGGCTGGCTCAGTTGGTAGAGCCTGTAATTCTTGATCTCAGAGTCATGAATTCAAGTTCCACGTTAGGCATGGCACTTAAAAAAAGGAAGGAAATTTTGATACATGCACAACATTGAGAAATATGCCAACCACAAAAAAGACAAATCCTGTATGATTCCACTCATATGAGGCACCTAGTCAAAACCTAGGGGCAGAAAGTAGGATGATGGTTGCCAGGGTCTGGGGGAGGGAGAATGGGGAGTCAGTGTTTACTGGGGACAGTTTCCATTTGGGAGAACGGAAAGAGCTCTGGAGTTGGATGTGACGGTGGCCACATGACATTGTGAATGTACTTAATGCTGCTGAACTTTAAAATGGTTAAAACAGGGCGCCTGGGTGGCTCAGTCGTTAAGCGTCTGCCTTAGGCTCGGGTCATGATCCTGGGATCCTGAGATGGGCCGCATCGGGCTCCCTGCTTGGCAGGAAGCCTGCTTCTCCCTCTCCCACTCCCCCTGCTTGTGTTCCCTCTCTCGCTGTGTCTCTCTCTGTCAAATAAATAAATAAAATCTTTTTTTTTTTTTTAAAGATTTTATTTATTTATTTGAGACAGAATGAGAGAGAGAGAGAGAGCTCATGAGAGGGGGGAGGGTCAGAGGGAGAAGCAGGCTCCCCGCCGAGCAGGGAGCCCGATGTGGGACTCGATCCAGGGACTCCAGGATCATGACCTGAGCTGAAGGCAGTCGCTTAACCAACTGAGCCACCCAGGCGCCCCAATAAAATCTTTTTTTAAAAAAATGGTTTAAACAGTTGGGGCTCTTGGCTGGCTCTGTTGGTGGGCCTGCAGCTCTTGATCTCAGGGTTGTGAGTTCAAGCTCCACATTAGGCGTAGACATGACTGAAAAACAAAATCTTCAAAAAAAGTGTTTAAGATAGCAAATTTCATGTTACATTTTATTACAATTAAAAAAAATAGACCAAAAGAACCCTCCCTGCCCCTTCAGCTGCCACTGACAGCAGGATTTGGGGTGTCTAGTACTGGCAGTCTCTTCTAGGCTCCCCTGAAGCCTTCCCTCCTCGCCTCCAATCTGGTCAAGGTCCCCGAGAGCTCCACAGGCCAGACTCGGTGGAGCTCTTCCTCATCTCAGCTGGCTCTGGACCCCCTTGCTCCTCCATTGTCTAGGGTCTCTCTGGGTTTCCTGGGCCTTACCCACCCCTTCTTTGGCTCCTTTGCTGGTCTTTCTATTCCCAACCTGCAAGTGTGATGGTGCCGGTCCTTGGGCCTCTTGGCTAGAATTCCTGGAACCTATGATGGCGGTTTTTTGCCCTGGAGATGCCAAGCGTTTGTCTTCCCTCCGGAACTCCCGCCTCTGATGTCCAGCCACCCACCTGACAACTCCCCTTGACCGGCTGGCCCAAGTCAGACCAGGCCTATGCCAACAACTCTGGCCACTCCCTCACAGAGCCTGTTCCCTGCAGGTGTCCACATGTCAATAGGGCCTCCCCCAGCGGGCTGTTCTGGTGCTAGGCCAGGTATTCCCGGCCCAGTGCATTCAGCCCAGGGGCAAACACCGTGGGTGCAACACGCCCCTCACAACAGTCCACACCCAGAACCCCAGGGCCCCTCTCCGCCTGTCGCTGACCCTGCCCCCCACCCTCACCAGTCGCCGGTCTCTGCTGTCTTTCCCTCGTAAGACCCAAGGGACATGCACACCTCTGCTCTGAGGCCCCTGCTGGCATCCGGGGCTCCAGGGACAAACCCAAGGCCTCCCCACTCCTCTCTTCCTTGCCTGATCTGCTGTCCTTGACCACCCCATGTGAAACAGCACCTCCCCACTGGCAGCCTCCAACCTTACCACCACCTGAAATACTACAATGCCACAGATATCTAGCAACGCTACTAGGAAAAGAAACGCTCCGACGGAGCTCTAGCAGGTTCCTCATCCCATGCCATGGCTGCTAAGACGTGAAACACGCATTTCAGAATCCGGAGCCTTGGTCTTGCGGTTTGCTGCTGCCCGCCCATGAGGACGCGGACTGATGTGACGCTGCGGGCGGCGGCTGCCTGCAGAGCAGGTATCCAGCTTTGGCCTTGGAACACCCGTGTCCTCACCTGCAGACTGCACTTCCCCCTGCCAGCCCCTGGGCAAGACTGGCCCAAGGGCTCCTGGGGAACCAGCACGGCCTTGCTCCCGAGGGAGGGACACCCTCTTCCGTGGGCAGGACGAACTGCCTCCCCCATCTGTTGTCTACTGGGGCCCTGGTGAGCCACCAGGAGGACCAGGCCCTGCGCTGGCCTGTGGTGCCCCCAGGGCAGGGAGAGGGAGGTGGGGCAGCAGAGCAGCCTCCCTATCCAGCCAGCTGGGCCCCTAGGTGCCTAGAGTTCTCAGACGAGGGGTGGGGAGGTGGGTGTGATAGGCAGCTTCCTCTGTGGTCAGATTCAAGCCTTACCTGGCCCAGGTGAAGGCTTCAGTGCCCACCAGGGAGGCTGCTGGCCCTAAACTGGTGCTCAGACCCTGATGAATGGGCTGCGTGTTCAGGGCCTGTGTGCTCCGGTGAGGCAGGATCCCACCCGAGGCCCAGAAGGAAGGCAAACAGGCAGGGCGGGCCTAGCTGGGAGAGAGCAGCCCACAGCAGCAGGGGGGTCAGAAAGTGTCTTTATTCCGGGGAGGGCAGGGAGGAGGCTCCAGGGTTGAGACACCATGGACAGACACACACGGAGCTGCTATGGACGGCGGGACACACGCAGACCGTCTGGGGGTCAGGCATGCAGCGCACCTGCAGCCTTCTACTGGGCCCGCCTGAGAGCCCTCCTCCCCAGACACCTGGGACAGGGAGGCCTCAGGCATGCAGGAAGCGGTTGAAGGCGTTGTAGGCCGACTCCAGGTCAAAGAGCATCTGGCGCACCTGGGAGTCATCCAGCTCATCAGAGGCCGACATGCCGCTCAGGGTCTGCAGCCTGTGGGAGCACGGTGCTGAGGTGTGCACAGGGGAAGGGCTTCTAGGTCCTTGACAGGGGAGCGAAGGATCGGGGCAGGGATACTCACCACTGGCTGACAGTCTGGCGGCCCTCGAAGTCAGGCGGCAGGTGACTCATGCGGTGCATCGTCTCCATCAGCTCCCGCAGGTCAGGCTGGATCTGTGGACAGGATGCTGGGCTTCCTACGCCAGGAGCCCTCCCCTCTCTATTGCTGCTCCCACCTCCAAGCCACCCTTCCATCCCTCTGTCCCCACCAGGAGCCACACCTCATCCATGGCACGGATCTCCAGGCGCAGTTTGTCCATCACTGTGATGAAGAGCTGGGGACGAGTGTGTGTGTGAGGTGCCACAGACACAGCCCAGGGGCCAAGGGTGGGGTACCCTCGCAGCCCACAAGCCTGGTTCCTCTGCAGGCCCAGGCCCAGGCCAAGGCCGGCCCCCACCCAGTCCCCATCTGGCCTCAAGAACCCATTGCCTCCCTCCTCAGCCTCTCTCCTCAGCGGTCTGGTCACTTGGGTCCCTGCTGCACCCGTCCCTGCAGCCTGTGAGGTCCTCCACATGCCCCCCGGCCCGCAGGGAGGCTGCTGGTGTCCTGCCTTTTGGCTCCGCCTCCTGGGGCTGTGTGGGCACGGGAGCCTCTCCTGGATGCTGCCCAGGGAGAAGGGCCTGCCCACCCCCTTCATTCCCAGCTACGGAGACCCCTGCCCGATGGGTCTGAGTGCTGTGCGGCTCTGGGAGCCCCAGGCTTCTGTGTACGTGTGTGGCCACAGCAGGGGGCATGGGCCCTCCTGGCCACCGACCCCCCACGGGTGCCCGGAGGCTGTGGGGCACACCGAGACTACGTCGGCAATGCAGCGGTTCAGGTTGCCCTTGTCATCCTTAATGGTGATAGGTCGGTCCTCCTTGATCCTCTCCATGGCGAGTGGGCAGTCCAGCTGAGGGGGCGGAGATGCCGTGGGTACTGGGCCTCACAGGCCTGGCCCCTTCGCTACAGCACCCACCCCGCCCACCTCCTGCTCCCTCAGCCTGCTCACTCACACGGAACTTGCGGCAGAATTCATCAATGGAGCTGATTTCTGCGCCCTGAACCTGCCGGAAGGCAGCTTTGTACTGGACCAGGAGCCGGGAACAGGCTGCAGTGTACCTAGAGAGAGGGATGCCTTGCGCACCAGGCCAGCCCCGGCCACAGATCTGCTCTCCCACGGCCCACCCAGACACAGGCAGCCTCCTGGAGGGCCGAGTGGCAGACCAGAGATGGGCCACTGAAGGCTGAGGCTCCCCCAAGGGTCTCGGTAAGAGAGCTTGGGAGGAGAGCAAGCAGAAGGGAGAGGGGTGGCCAAAATACGGCTGCCACACTGACGTTGTCGAACCATGTGAGTCCCCAGGCCCCAGACCCCTGCTCTTGCTTCCTACTGAGCGCCCAGGCCCTGGAGGGCAGAAACAAGCCTCCAAGGACTGGTGCAAGGACGGAGGGCTCACTCGTTGGGGCTGACGCAGTCCTTGATGTACGCCTTCTCCAGAGCCTGCATTGTCTTCACAACTGCAAACAGCTCCGCCATGTTGTCATACCTGAGGGTAGTGAGTCCATCAGGCCACGGCTGTGAGGGCCCCCGAAGCCCACAGTGCCCGCTGTCCCAGGGTGAGGCTATCTTTGACCTGCCTGGCAGAGGCTCCTTGGGAACTGTTTCCCCGGCCTGACCCCATGTCCTCCTGACCTCAGTGTGGGGGTGGTTTAGCGGCTGGGGGAAGCTACTCAGGGGGGGCTGGTGGGCACGGCGTGTGTGTTGGGGGCTGGACTCACTTCTCCCGCTCCCGGGCATTCTTGTACAGCTTCACTTCCTGTTGAAGACAGGGCAGTGTGTCAGCCAGCAGGAGCAGGGTGGGGCTCACACAGGGTTTGCTATCGGCCAGTGCTGGCCAGGTGGGCGTCCGCCACTCACCTCATAGAGCTCGGGCTTGTTTCCAGGTGCTGCAACAGAGCAGAGAGCTAGCAGGCTGGCCACAACAGCGACCCCAGGGGGCTTGTCCACTGGCCCTGGCCCCAGCCCCATTTCAGCAGCCCACCCAAGGCCTCACCCTGTGAAACATCCCAAAGAGCCCAGAGGGAGCTGGAGGATGGGGTTCTAATCTCGGCACCCCACCAATTTGTGGGCGGGGGATCCAAGCAGAAGATAAGCCTCTGAGGCCGGGAGGCCACACCTGGCTCCCCCATTCCATGGCTGCTCCTCAGCTATCTCACTCTACAGCAGGGTGACCACACCTTGCTTCGGGCACAGGTGACATCTGTCACATGTTTTGTGACCTTTCCCCTGGCTTGACTCCAGGATGCCCAGGACCCCCTGAGATTCCAACCACACTAAAGTTGTTATCTCTGTGCCCAGCTGGCCCCACCTGGAGGTCCTCTCTGGGTCCCCTGGTGATGAAATGCACCAGACCCCAGCTGCCCACTGAGGCTGCACGGGGGAGACACTTACAGACTTCCCCACAACTCCTGGCCTCTGCAGCAGGGGCTGAAAGCTTGGCCCTTTGGGTCCCTGGGCCCACCTTGGGCCACACTCACCTCCCATGCCCGGAGTGGCTGGGATCCCGTGAAACATCCTGCAGGCTCAGGTGGCCACAGCAAAGACCTAAGGAGTAGAGCCAGCGCGAACTCAAAGGTGACCCCTAACACTCCTGGGCCTCACGAAGAGTTTCCCTGCCCTCAGCAGTCAGATGAAAAATACTTGAGATAGGGAAACAGAAGAATTCCATGAAGAACTGCTTTTCTGCTCCTTTTCCTGCTCTATTCTTTTTTTTTTTTTTTTTAAGATTTTATTTATTTGAGAGAGAGGGAGAGCGAGAGAGCATGAGCAAGGCAGAGAGTGAGAGAGAAGCAGACTCCCTGCTGAGCAGGGAGCCCAATGTGGGGCTCGATCCCAGGGCCCCAAGATCATGACCTGAGCCAAAGGCAGATGCTTAACTGACTAAGCCACCCAGGTGCCCAGTCCTGCTCTATTCTTGCTAGGATCTGCACCCGCACCTTGCACATACCTTATAGTACAAATAACGTATGTCCTCATTGTAAAGGTCAAGGAATTATTGATTTCTCTGCAGTCTTCCAGCACGGTAGATAATTCTAAGGAGTGGCTGGGTGAGGCTGTCCTGTGCATATCTCAGACCACTGACTCTAGACATTTTGATGCCAAGACCCCCTGGTTCCAGGGTATAATTCATTTATGGAGAACACCTATCTTTGTTCTGACCAGTTCCTGGATACCTGAGAGGACACATACACCAGACCCCAATCCTCGATAAAAACCCCAGACCCCAAGCAAAGGAGAGACTCACTTTTCTTTCCTGAGTTTCCTAGATGCTCCATCTGCTATATTCTATTACTTACGCTATTCAGTAAACTCTGCTCTCACTTCCTCCTGGCTCGTTTGATTTCCTAACCCATGTGAAGGCAAGGACCCTCTTGGCTGGTCGTGCAGGGCCCCCTCTGGGTCCTCAGACCTGGCTGGCCTGCATGCTAGTGATGAACACACAGGGCAGTATGTGCAGCTCTGCCCTAGAGACTGTCAGGAGGAAGTGGGTCCCGCTGGGCATCTCAGGAGAACAGAGCAGTGGCAGTGAGGGGTCAGGGCTCCCTGAAGGCGCCGTGAGCCAGGAGAAAGGTGAGAAGGTGGCAGCTATCAGAAGAGCTGGGGAGAAGCACTTGGGCAGAGAGAAAAGCACACATAACTCAAGGCCTTTACAGAGAAACGCAGGGAGAGGAACAGACAAGTGGGGGAGAGAGCTTTCCGAACGAAGGTGGAGAGACTGGATCAAAGGACACAGCCCGTACAGGTCAGGAGGGGAAGTTCTATAGTAATACAGCAGAAAGTACTGATGGCTAAAGACAAGCTCCCGCGGCTCCCAGCCAGGCAGTGGGCTGAGAAAGAACAGAAGGCATGAGGCCCCTGGGAGGGTCTTGCCCACTCAGGAAGCTGATGCACTGGCTGGAGCCAGTTCCAGACATGCTTTGGACATGAAACCACCAGACCCACTTAAGTGTTTGAAACGGGACGTTCATTAAAAAGGAATCAAGGGGCGCCTGGGTGGCTCAGTTGTTGGGCGTCTCCCTTCGGCTCAGGTCATGATCCCGGGGTCCTGGGATCAAGTCCCACGTCAGGCTCCTTGCTCGGCAGGAAGCCTGCTTCTCCCTCTCCCACCCCCCCTGCTTGTGTTCCCTCTCTCGCTGTCTCTCTCTGTCAAATAAATAAAACCTTTAAAATTTTTTAAAAAATAAAAAGGAATCAAGAACAATACCCCTGTGTCTGGGCCAATGACCAGTAAGGGGGCCTGAGCTGGAGAAGAGGGAAGAGGCGCAGGCTAGTAAGAAAGCGCGCGCTGGTGCTGATGTGTGGGGTGGGAGAGGCTCCACAGACGTCCAGGGAGGTGTGCAGGGGCAGCTGAAGTTAGAGAGGCCCAGGCTAGCAGGGCTGAGCCATGACACTGGGGCTGGGCGGGTCACACACGGGACGGTTAATAGGGGAACGATGAGAAAAAAACAGTCCAGGCGCGAGCCCTAGGATACCCAGGGAGCAGAGGCTGGGAAAGGGCAATGCGGTCCAAGCTAAGGAGCGCGTCTCCGAGAGGGAGGGATGCTGTCCGGGAAGGCAGATGAGGGACGAGAGCCCACTGGGTGGCGGCAGGTAGGCTGTTCGGCCACCCTCCCCGGGCTTCCAGGACCGGCCTGAAAAGAGCGGAGGCGCGGAGCAAGCGCTCGTAGTTGTACGGGGGATTCCACTAGGTCGCGAAAACCAGTGTCCCCTGGCTGCATGTCACAAGCCGGACTCTGACCCGAAAAATGAGTTTCTCGACAACGCCCACGTTTGATCGTGTAGATGCCGCAGGCCCAAGCGGGCAAGGAGGCGCCCCGAATGCGGCACACCCCGGGAGCCCGTCCTGCGCGGGACCCGGACGCCGGAGAGTACCCCCACATGAGGAATGCACAGGAAGGCCCTATGCGGCGCGAGGACGCCCGCGGACCGAACCCAGCGTCGCCTCTCCCCGTTCGGCTCGGCCGGCCCTTTCTCGGTCCCCCGCCCCACCCCCACCGACCCAGGGTACCTGGGCTGGCTCGGCCGGTCTGGGACACGGCGCCGCGCTGCGGCGCTCCGGATCGACCGCTCGGCGCTCCCCTTCACGTTCTGCGCCTGCGCACACACGCCCCGCTCCCGCAATCTGCGCTCGATCCCCAAGGTCTGCGTCTGAGCCCGCCTCTCCCCCAATCGACGGCCGCCGGACGTCCACGCCTGCGCGCGCCGGAAACGGCCGGGCCCCGCCCGTGGCCCCGCCCCCCGAGCGGTGCCGGGGGGACAGCCCGCGAGGCGGGAAGAGACTCCGACGGGGAAGGCGTGGCCTTCTTCCACGGGGCCGCTAAGTGACCGGAAGTGGCCTCCATTCCAGTGCGCGCTCAGCTTCCCCACAGCAAGGCGACCCCCCGTTTCCCGCCTCCCACCCGCCCTTCAGGCAGCAGCGGCGGCGGCGGTAGCAGCGTCCATTTATTTGAGGCGGGGGGGGGGCGGGGGCCCGGGCAGCGCCGGCCGCTCACAGGCGCCTGAAGAAGAGCTTGGGCCCTCGGTCCAGGGTGCAGGCGCCGGGGCCCGGCCGGCTGGACAGCAGCCGGCGCAGGGCCGCCCGGTCCTCGGGGCAGAGGCGCCTGCTGCACAGCTGTAGCTCCTGCACGAGCGCCGCGATCCGGTCCCAGAGGCCCAGGCGCAGGGGGCCCCGCACCGCGCAGCCTGCGGAGGGAGGCGGGAGCGGGCCTCAGCGGCTGGAAGCCTCCGGGGCTCCCACGCCCGTGCCCGAGCTCTGCGCCCTGCGCCGGTGCGGCCCTCGGGAAGAGCCGCACTTCCTCGGGGGCCCCGAGGGCTACAGCGCGGTGCGTGGCCGAAGCCCCGCGAGGCCCACAGACGCTCCAGAAGGGGTCGGTGGGCCCCGGTCGGAGCCGGCGGGCGGCAGGACGGACACTGGCCAAAACACGCTGCAGTCCCCTCCGTGCCACTCTGTAGGACAGTGCCTGGGCCTCTCCAGCCACAGAATGACAGAGTAGGGGTGCCTGCGGGTCTCAAGAGGGCACTGAGCGGTCCCGGTCTGAGCTCCAGGGAGGCCAGAGCGCCCAGGGAGCCAGGGGAGGGGATGGGGACAGACGCAGCTGTGTGCAGGCCCCCCACCAGCCTGCCTTCACGGGTGGGGGGTGAGGAGCAGGAAGAACCCAGGGGTTCCCTGTGTGCACACCTACTCCCAGTCCTTGTCCTCCTGGAGGGCAAAGCCTGGTACTCCCCTGCCCCAGGCCCGAGCTGGATGTGCCAGGCTACTGGGTGGCCAGTTCACCGAATCAGTGTCTCCTGGGGTCATCCTCAAGACCGCTTTGGTAGGGTGCTGTGCCTGGGTGTGGCCAGATGGGACCAAGCTAAGACACCACAGGCTGGGAGGTAGATCCCTTGGTGGCAAGCTTTTGGCATCCTGACCTTGGACTCCCTCCTCTCGCCAGCGGTAATTAGGAAATCCTCGTGAAAGGGGCTCCCCAGCCACTATGGTCTCAGGGTCAGGCTGAACAGGTTAAAAGCAGAGATCCCATGTTCCTCCCGCCCCACTGTTTTAGGAGCTGGGCTCACACCCCTTCCAGTCACATTGGCCACTGTCCCCCACTGTGTCAACCTCAGGGGACCCAGCCCACCCTTGCCATCTGGCTGGTGGCAGTGACAGCCCATACAAAGGAGGCACCTGGGCCTCAGGTAGGTACCCAAGCTCACCTGACAGGCCAAGGAAGCTGAGGCCTTGGGGCCGCATCTGGAGGGCAGACAGAAGCTCCTCCAGGCCAACACAGCTAATCTCAGGGTTGGCAGACAGGTCCAGTGAAGTGAGTGAGGGGCAATAAGGAAGGCATCTGAAATAACAGGGGAATAAGTGATCAGCCTCCAGGGAGGGAGGCCCCCAACACTAGAGAGAGCTGCCCCAGACAAACCACAGCTCTGGAAGCCATAGGCCAGGCCCCACAGCAACCCCCCCCGCCCCGGGACATAGGTACAAGTACTTCCCCAGGGCTAGCTGGACACTGCCAAGGCCCAGGCCTGGGATGCCCGCCTGGCTTGAGTGCCCAACACTCCCAAGAGCCAGCTGAGGCTGGAGGATCATGAGTGGCCCTTGTATGGGCTGTTGCACAAAGGGTGATGGGAAAGGCTCTCAGGAGCCTCAGGCGTGTGGGAAGAAGGACAGAAGGAGGCAGGGTTGAAGCTGGAAGGAGCTAGGTCCTGGGACACACTTGGGGGAGAAGCTGGTACTCCTGCCTGACCTAGCTCCCCCAGGGTGCTGAGCCTTCAGACCAGACCCCCTTCAGAATGGCGTAGGAATGGATTACCTGCTCAGGTCTCTCACTGCCTTGTCACCCAGGTGGTTTGCAGACAAGCTCAAGTGAGCTAAAGCACAGCCTTCCTAGACAGAGCAGAGGCCCAAGGGGGCCTGGGTTGAGTGGGGTGCCTGCCCTCCCTGCCTCCCAGCAGAGGCCCCATACCCAGGTCAGATACCTTCCTTCATCCTTGGGAACAAGAGGGCAAAGTCTGCCCGACCCCCAATGCACCAGAGGGGAGCAGTATCCCTTCAATTTGCAGATCAAAAGGAAACACCTCCCCTTCCAGGTATAAGTCACACTTGGCATGTGAAAATCACAGGGACCAGCCCCACATGGAAGAGCCAAGGGAGAGAGCCCTGGGAGCCCTGGCAAGACCTTGGGACCTGCCTGGGGCAGGGAGGCTGCCCTGGGTCCCGGGCACCTTTGCTGCTGGCCAGGAATTCACAGCTTGCGGCAGGCAGCTCTCCCACAGCCGTTCTTTCTGAATGTGCAACCCCCTTCCCACGCCACTCCCACCCCTGCACGGTGTCAGCTGTGGGACTGGAGGCTGGATGGCCCAGGGCTGCTTTGCTTTGGCAACCCCCCTCAACCACAGACATACCTTGGTCAGGTATCTGACCACAGGCTCCACGAGGCCCAAGTCACTCTTGCTGGCTGCCACGGAGCTAAGCTCCAGGCGCTGCAGGGTGTGGGCAGGCAGGTTCTGTAGGGCGTGGGCCAGGGCAGCGGTGCCCAGACTGTTGTAGGACAGGGACAGTGTCTTCAGGTGCCTGGCATCTGTACAGGGGACCAGAACCTCTGTCAGCCACACATGACCACCACCTCGGCCCAGCTGCAGTCCTAGGCCCAATACCCTCACAACCCCCTGGGGAAGCTATCATCCCTGAGATTTTGTGCACGCGGAACTGGGGTAGCTCCTGCCCAGAGTGTCCCAGGCGAGGAGGGGGCAGGGCCAGACTTCTGAGCCCAACTACTCCCCACCCACCCTGGGCCACCTGCCTCTCCGCACCTGAGACAGGCCCTGGGCCGGGATGTCTGTGCACGATGGGGTGGGAGGTGGGGAATACCATCTGCTGCCCAACCCCAGCTTCTCCCCCACTGTGCGCTCACATCCCTGAGCTCCACTTCCTGGCCCACCACCTCTGCAGAAAGCCCCCCTGGAGGACTCCCAGTTCCCAGTTTCTCAGTACTGGGGCCGAGGTTCTCTGCAGCCTCGGTGTGTCTATGGTGGAATCATCTAAGGCAAACAGAACACTCAGAGCTGGTGAGAACAGGGGTACTGCGACGGTGGCCCACGGCATGTCCTAGGGGAATGCCCCTGAGCCCAGGCAGGCCCAGCACGTCCAGCGACATGCTCCTAGACAGCAGGCCTGGTGCCCCGGGGACCCCTCTGGCACAAGGCTCTCTGTGCCCCTGGATGTGCCCTTCTGGCAACTGGAACCCTGGGGGCTAGGATGTGGACATGTCCGTCAGCTCACCTTGGAAGGCACTACCTAGGGCTGCCTGGTGGCTCAGGAAGAAGCTGGGGCCAAAGCCACAGGCTTGGAGATGCAAGGTACTGAGTGAGGGGCAGGCCTGCAGGATGAATGCCAGGGCCTGGCCACAGCCATCCCCGAGGGGGTTCATGCTTAAGTCCAGCTCCTGCAAGTTCTGTGGAAGACATGGGCCCCTCTGGAAGATCTGGTCTCCTTGCCGTCCCAGAGCTGGGCAGTGGCCAGCACTCCCAACTGCACCTTCCCACCCAATGATGGGCCAAATGTAAATGTTCTGATGCCGCCCTAGGGCCGGCCTGCTGCTCCCCATGCTTCTTCTACCTGCAAGATGGTCTGCCCCTGGAGGCCTGTGGCAAGCTGGCGTAGGCCTTCGGGGCCCAGGTGATTAGAAGAGAGATCTAGGAGGATCAGGCTGGGCATAGTGCCCAGAGCGGCCAGCAGCTCAGCAGCACATCCGTCCCCCAGCCGGTTCCCTGCCAGGTGCAGCTCCCGGAGTGCGTCGTGCAGCTTGAGGGCCCGCAGCAGTGGGGTGAGCTGGGTCTGGCGCAGGGCCAGGGAGCAGGCACTGAACGAGGGGCCAGAGCCCTGGCAGTCCATGGCCCGCAGCACCTGCTGGTGCTCCTCTGGAGGGGGGATGGGTGTCACTAGAGCCAGAACCTGCTGTTCTGCCCTGCGAATCCTGGGGGTCCCACCAGACATGCCCCCCTCACTCCTGAGCCCTGGGACACCCACCAGAGGTGCTGCAGAGCCCACTCCCACAAGCCTGGAGACCCAGCATGGTGGGAGGCCCAAGGCATGGCTGGTGGGTGGGGATGACCACTCTCTGCCTTGTCAGGCCCTCCTGGGCAGGGCCCAAACCTCTGCCAGCCACCCCCACATCCCACAGTGCCCACGTCAGGCTTCTCTGGAAAGCCACCCCAGGCCTAGCCTCCGGTGGCTCTGGTGATTACGCTGTCCCACCACCAACAGGACCAATCTTCCCCCACCTGCCACCCACATGTGTGGGCACCGGGTAGAGGAGGAAAACCTGAGGCCAGCTGCAAAGGGAGCATGCCTCACTGGCTACCTGGGGCTCGGGGACGTGAGGCCCCAGACCCGAGAGTGGCACAGGAACATGCTCCTCTGCCCAGGCCACTTCGAGCTCTCTTGGGCCCCCACCTTGCTCCAGGCTCTGGCAGGCCCTGCGGTAGCGGTCAGTCAGTGGGGGGAGGTCCCACGAAGTGACTTCAGCCAACACCTGCAAAGCACCACCAGTAAGCAGCCCAGGGGCACCCAGTGCTGGGGCACTCTCTGTGCGTGGGGCCCAGGCTCCTGCCGCTCACCTCCTCGTTGCTCTGCAGCACATCGGGAATGGGGTCCTGTGGGGCCAGCAAGGCCCCCTCCTTTCGCAAGACGAGCCTCGGCAACAGCCCACAGGCCTGACAGTAGCGCTCGGCAGCCTGCTCAGCTAGCCAGGCCACAGAGTGGGTCTCCCTGCTGCAGGGACAGAGGGCGAGCAGAGCTGGCCAGGACCCTGCCCACGCTGAAGAAAGGCCGCCCTCCTCCTGCCGTCCCTGCTCTGGGTCTACGGATCCTTTATCTGGCGCCTCCCCTCCTCCTGCCCCTGCTCAGGACATGCCCGCGCCCCCAGCAGCCTGACATACTTGCAGCTCTTCTAGGCTTCTCCTAGGGCCCGCAGGGCCCAACCTAACCCTTCCAGGCCCTGCCTATGCGTATGCAGGGCACCCTTACCCTGCTCTCTGACCTCCCCCAGCCAGCAGCGGTGACACATCCAGTCCGAGTGAGTCCTTGTTACCCATGCCAACTGATACGCAAACTCGAGGGTTCTCCCAGGGGCACAAGGGGAGCGGGGACTTGGAGGGCAGGTGCTGCTTACCTGTGTGGGACGGGAATGAGGAAGAGACTATCCTGCACTCTCACTCGCACCCGGATGGGAGGGGGCAAAGACGAACCCTGGTGGGTGAGGGCAGGGGGGTGACAGGCTGAGTCAGAAAACGCAGTCGTCTACCCTCACCACCCCACTGCTCCCACCTGAGGGGTGCACCCACCGAGGGCTGGCCTGCCGCTGGGCTGTCCCCAGTGGGCCCTGAGGCCCTGGAGATGTCAGGGCTCCTTGGAGGGTCTGTGGCTGAGCTGCTGTCTCCCCCTGCCCTGCCCGGTGCATTCCAACTCCTGAGACGGGGCAGCCGGCTCTGCCTGGTCCGGGCCCGGAGCCAGCCGGGGCTCCTGCTGCTGCCTGACCCCGAGCCACCGTGACCGGTGCTGTCCCCACTGCCCTGGGGGTGGGGCAGATAGCCATCCTGGCGGCTGTGGGTCAATGGGGAGTCGTCCTCCAGCCAGTCCCCAACCAGACACTCCTCCTCGGGGATAAGCGCAGCTCGGTGCAGGGGGGGCTCACCCGAGCCCCAGGGCAGGCCGGGCCCAGGGCGGCTGATCTGGGCCCCACCCACACCTCGGATGGCCGCCTCCCTGTTGCTGGTGGAGCCAGGCACCCTGGCTTTGGCCTGTTGTGCGGGGACACGATGCCGGGGTCTCTTGTGGGCGGGCCGGGGGGGGCCCGGGTAGTCCTCACCCTCTGAGCTGCTGCTGCTGGCCAGCTTGTGTCTGGTCCTCCGAGGCCTGGCCGCAGCTGGAACTGCCTGCCCTGGGGAGACGCCGGCACAGGCCTGAGAGGTCTCTGGGGGTCCTGGGCAGGGGCTCGAGGGAGGAGAGATCTCAGGGTCGAATAGATGGTCGCGTGGAAGGGTGTGGGAGGCCAGGGAGCTGTGGGGGGCTGTGGAGAGACGGAATCTAGCATGACGCAGTGCCCAGCACTGTCCCAGCCACCCATGCTAAAATGCCCCCGAGAAGCAGGGCCTAGGGCACTCTCAGGCCAGGGACAGGCGCCCCCAGGAGCAGAAGAGGCCTCCACTTGCCTTGGCCTGAGGAGGCCGCCCTGAGCAGCCTCTCCATGGCGCCAGCCTTCTCTCGGGTCTCGCTGTCCAGATCCTTGCCGTACAGCTTCACCCACTGCTGCAGCGTCTCCAGCGGGCTGTGCCCCTGTGTGGCCGCCAGCTGAGTACGGCCGGCAGGGCACCGCCCCCCCCGCCACAGCCTGAGCCCGCCTGGCCCTTGCCCCCCCCACTCACCTTCATGGTCCGGAGCGTGACAGACGCTCCCCGTTCAATGAGCAGTTCAGCTACCTCAAAGTGACCGCAGTGGAGGGCGTCGTGCAGGGGAGTGATGCCCTCACAGCCCTGGCCACCCGGGTCATCAACAGCAGCCCCGTGGTCCAGCAGGAAGCGCACAATGTCTGCGGGCCAGGGGACACAGACTAGCTCCCAGCCCTTGTCGGCCCTCTCCTTGGTGTGGCCCAGCCCCGTACTCACCCAGATGCCCATAGTTGCAGGCCTCGTGCAGAGGCGTCCAGCCACAGTAGTCCCGAGGGTTCAGAGGGTGGCCCTGCGACCGAGGACGAGGAAGAGCCCAGCCTCACCGCGGGGCTGAGGCTCCAGGAGGACCAGGGCCTGGGTCTCAAAGCCCAGAATGGGCCCACAGGCCCAGGTCCCAGCAGAGAGAGAGATGGTCGGCACACGAGACGCATCATCTCAGGGAGGCCCCCGTAGGGGCTTGTGCAGGGCTGGTGCACCCTCCAGCCCCCATGCCCTGTGCTACCCCCTTGTGGGGGACCACATACCCCAGGACAAAGTCCCCGCTATGGCCCACAGGGTACCTAGAATGAGACGGCAGGCCCACCTGTCTTACAAGGTCCCGGACACGACCCAGACGGCCCTCGATGCAAGCTCGGTGCAGCAGGGTCTCCCCAACGTCATTGCGCCGGTTCCACTGTGGATAGTTGCCCCAGGACAGGGAGCAGAGGTATGAAGGGACCAGGCAGTCCCAGCAAGCATGGGGGGCCCACACAATGCCCCCACACCGTCCTCACCTTGTTTACCCTCTGCTGGCCTAGGCAACCCTGCAGCTCCTCATCCTCCTCCAGCTGCTGGGACCAGGCCTCAGCATCATCCTCTGGAACAGAGCCGAGCCCACTCCAGGTAAGCCAAGCCCCGGTGACCCTGCCCCCAGGGTCCCCGACCTTCCAGACCTGGAGGATGGAGGTCTGGTGCCAACTGCCATCCCACTCCCTGCCCTGCCTGTGGTTGTTCCTGCCCGCAGTCCCTTTGCCCGCGGGGGATGCACCTGACCTTTCTGCCCACCTGACCCCCGTCCATCAAGCGCTGACCTCTCACCCCACGCTTAGACCCTGCTCTGGATCTTCCCACCCCGGACGTCTGTTCCCCTCCTGGGAAGCATCTTTGTCAGACTAAGTCATGGTCACGTTACAAACAATTCATCCCGTGAGCCCAGGTGCCTTCCACCTGTACGTCCCCGGCCTTCCCACCTGCACCTGCCTCCAGCTCACTCATTGCCTGACCCCAGTCCTTTCTCCTGTGCCTCTGGTCCTTGCTAGAACCTTCTTCTCCTTCGTGAACTCCTCTTACTGCGAGCGCCTGTTGAGTGGTGTCACCTGAAGCTCCTGCTTTGGTCCTGACTCTCCCGTGGCTCCCTACACCTGCTCACCGGTGACACCCAGCCTAACCCCCTCTCAGGTATGGCACAGACTGCCCACAGCCCTTGGCTGCTCCCAGAGAGGTTCTGGAAGCCGCCCGAGTTCAAAACTGAAATGATTCCTCCTGGCCTCAAGGACAGGTCTCCACCCCCCACCTCTCAGCCAGAAGCCAGCTGCCTGCCTGCACCACCACCTGGCCCGCCTCTGCCCCTAGGGTCCCAGCCCCAGCCTGCTCAAGCCTACCCCTCGCATCCACCTTCCACAGAGCGGACCACGAAGCCTGTGCGTGGCAGCCCAGGCGCTGTCTGCACGCCCATCTTGCCTGCCTTGTGCCTCCCTCTCGTGGTGCCATTTCTCCAGGTCTGACCCCGGTCTCCTCCCCTCGCAGGTGCTCACTAGCCTTCCCATCACTTGCTCCTTCAGGAAGGTTCCGGGGCTGCCCCAGCCTCTCCACGCACAGCCCTCTTCCATCTACCAGTACTGAACGCCCTCCCTGCATGGGGCTGGATCCTCCTGTCACGCGCCAGTGAGCAGCCCCCACGAGGGCTCCCCCCTTGCCCGCCCCAGCCAAGGGCCCAGCCCTAGCTGGCACCAGGGGGGAAGGCGGCGGGGGGGGGAGGGCTAGGGGGGGAGGGGGGGGGGGGGGGGGGGGGAGGGCCATGGGGGAAGGGCCGCAGGGGCGGCTGCTGACGCAGCAGCCAAGGCAGCGTTCGGGCCTCACCACTCTCTGAGAGCTCCACATCGCTGGCCTCTGGAGTATCCCCGTCCCCCTCCTTCTCTTCCTCATCGTCCTCCTCCTGGTCTCTGGGCACACTCAGCTCCTGCAGTCGGGCCGCGGCGTCAGGAGCCTCCTGGGGCTGCAGCCTTAGTTGCACGGTGTGGAGGTGCTGTAAGACCTGCCTCTGAGGAGCAGGGGAACCCCGGTCAGGGCCACAGGGCCAGCAGACCCCCGAGTGGGGGAAGTTGGGGGTGGGCAGCGAGGACAGGAGGGCTGCAGGGAATCGCCGCATGGGCTTTCGTACCTGCAGCTGGGGCCGCTGGGCCTGCTGGGCACAGCTGAGAGCCTTCTGGAAGCATGGGGCCAGAAGCTCGTAGGCGTCACCGGCCTCCTCTCGGGACAGGGCGATGTTTAACCAGGTCTTGGCCTCCTGCAGCAAGAGGAGGAAGGATGAGCGTTGTGGCGACCGCCCATCCCACTGAACTGGCCCCAGCCAGGGCCAGGTCCCCACTGTCACCCACGTGGAACAGCCCTGGAAAAAGGATGCTTGTCCATGCCCACCACTCAAGGGTGGCCGTCCTGAGGCAGAGCTGTGGGGACCTCCTTGGAGCCCCTCTGCACCCTGGGTAGGGCTGGGCACCATCACTGCTCACCTCCAGAGCGTCGCCACCACGCAGCCTCAGCTCCTGTTCATAGTGGGACACAGCCCGGCGGTGGTCCTTCATGTCTCCCCAGGTGGTGGCCAAGGACACGTGGATGACGGCCAGCTCGGGCCCTGGCCGGCCCAGCAGCTCTGCGAAATGCAGCTGTGGAGACACACAGCGAGGCCAGCGCTGCCTTGCACCTTTGCCAGCCAGGGTGTCCCCGCCCCTTTCCTCCCACCTTGGCAGGGGACACACACCTGCTTCTGGTAGGCCTCGGCCGCCTTGGGGAAGTCGCCTGCCTTGGAGAACAGGTCCCCCAGCTGCTCACAGATGCCCATGGCAACCTGAGGGTCACTGCCCTCGGACTTCTGCAGCTGCTGCTGCAGCCGGACCACGGCCAGCACTGCAGACAAGGGCCTCACGTGAAGGCAGGCACAGCGCACTTCCGACCTGACTGCCCCTTAGGTGGGCCAGCCACCCTCTCCACGCCCCGCTTGTCCCTTGGTAAGAGGGGTTAGTAAGAAAATGCACCCCACAGGGTCGTGAGATCAGGAAAACGAATAAATGACAACTGAAAGCAGCGCCTGGCCTGCAAGGGAAGCGACATCTGGCGCCCCCTCTCCCACCCTCTTACGCAAGGCTGTTGTCTCCACTTTGCCAATGAAGATCCTGCTCACGTATAAATGCCCAGCCAGGCTCCTGACCGCCTCGTTCCCCTCTGACACACTGTGCTGAAGCCTCACAGAAAAGTGGGGCTCGCTTCCCAACAAGAAGGGGGGGCAGGAAAAGGCTCCACACTGATGCTGCCACCTCCCCACCCCTTCTGGGGGACTTTGGCCCCTCAGGTCCCCAGGCTCACCGTATTTGAGGGTCCGGCAGACTGCCACCTTCTGCAAAGGCTTCTGGAAGCCCAGCCGGTAGGCTTTCTTCAGGGCTCTTTTGGCAGCCAAAAAATCGCCCAGGTCTTGGAGGATCTGGGGGGGAAGGGAAGGTGAGACTTGCAGACTCTGCAGAGCCTGAGCCCCTCAGGGGATTAAGCCCAGAGCTGTGAGGGTGGGCACCTGTGAGATGAGCACGCAGCACTCGCTCTCCATCAGCTCCTTCCTCAGGAGGCGTGCACACTCTCGGGCCCCCTCCAGGCAGCGCATGGCTTGGGAGTGCTGCCCTTGGCGCCAGTGGAGGGCACCCAGGTTGTAGCGGGCACGGAACAGGTCCTCGTAGAGGTGGTTCTGCCTGCGGGTGGTGACAGGTGCTCAGAGTGCCCCTGGGATAGCACAGAGAGCACCGGAAGTGCTGACATGCAGCTGCTCCTTCCCCAACACCGATGTGCTCTAGCGAAGTGCGCTAGCCCTGCAGGGGCGCCTCCGCTTGGAGGAGACTGACTGGGCGGGGGAGGGCAGATGGGCAGTGCACTCTCACGAGGCCCCTTCCTCTGGGGACGGAGGCCTTACTCGGCGAGGAAGATGCTCTTCCGGAAGTAGTCGTTGCATGGCGCCATCTGCCGCAGGCTTTCGAAAGTGAGGCCCAGGTTGAGGTAGAGTCGGGTCCTCATCTCGCTCAGTTCTCGCCTGGCCAATGTCCCTGGAAGATGGCCCCCCCACATCAGTGGCCTGGGGGGCATCACGCCCGCTTGGGGTATCCAGCTCTGGGTCTGTGCAGCCTCTCCCCCACCCGTCTCACACTGCGGGGGCCCAGGGGTCCTGCTGTAGACAGAGCACAAACGGACACAGAGCAGACAACGCCCAGACCTGAGGTTGTGAGGAGCACGGGCCACGCATCTCCTCACGGGAGGCTTTATGGACAGATCTCAGCCTTATAAAGGGCGGGCCCAGACCAGTGGAACCTGCCGTGCACACCGGGCAGGCTGTGCGGCTACAGCCGCCTTGGCCAGCAGGTCTGCAACCAGAGGCTGGGGAAGGCGGGCCTCCACGACCACTCACCCTGCAGCTTCTCGTCCACAATAGCCAAGCTCTTCTCAAAGGCAGTCTGCGCCTGCAGCAAGCTGTCCTGCGACTGGCAGTGGTCGCAGATGTCCAGGTAGGTGCGGCCAATGGTGGCCCAGGCCCTCTGCACCTCGGTGTGATTGGACAGAGAATGGGCCAGCTCCAAGTAGCGATGCTGATGCTAGGGCGCAAAGGAAGGGCCCCTGTGAGCCACCCCCCCCCACCGCAAGCCAATCTCTTACGAACCCCAACTCCAGGAGAGTCCCCTACTCCCCCAAGTCCCCACAGAGCAGGCCAAGCCAGGCTGCACATGTCCCATCTCTTCCATACCCAGGGCTGCCTGTGGGGATGGTGGTGCCCCACTCCAACCCGCCAACATCGTCATGAGGAAGAGACGAGTGGGAGTTAGCTGGGCTGCTGCAGCCCCCCTAGCCAGGGCCAGAGCAGGCCCTCTGTGGACAGGGGGCCCAACCCCCCGCCGGCCCACAAACACAGCCCAAGTGTTGTGTTCACTAATGGTTGCTGGGCCCAGGCCCCTAGGACAGGCTATGATGTGCCTACCCAAGGACCAGACTACAATCCCCCGTCACAGGGCTGTCTGAAGAAGAGGCCATGTCCAGGCGTGTCCTCCTTTAGCCAGAGGTCAGACACTGAAGACTGGGCTTCCCTCCTCAGAAAGGGACCAGCAGGGGCGCCCGGGTGGCTCAGTTAGTTAAGCGACTGCCTTCGGCTCGGGTCGTGATCCCGGAGTCCCGGGATCGAGTCCCGCATCGGGCTCCCGGCTCGGGGGGAGCCTGCTTCTCCCTCTGACCCTATCCCCACTCATGCTGTTTCTCTCTCTCTGTGTCAAATAAATAAATAAACAAAATCTTTAAAAAAAGAAAGAAAGAAAGAAAAAGGGACCAGCAGGAAGCGTGGGCCCTGGAGGGCTGGATGTGGTTGCAAGGGCGCTGGGGGTGGGGGTGGGCTCCGCCCACCTTCAGGGCGGCCGAGTAATCCTCCAGCTCAGCCAGTCGCTCCCCGATCTTGCGGTGGGCCACGGCACAGCCCAGGGGGTCGTCGACGCTCTCCAGGAGCTGGAGCTCATGCTGGTGCTCTCGCAGGGCCTCTGCGTAGCGACCTGGGCGGGCAGGCACGGCAGGCTTCAGCCCGGGCCGGGCAGTCAGCCGGGGGCTGCGCGGGCGAGCGCGGCTGTGGGCGGCCCTGGGCGGCTCGCTCAACAAGGTTCCCGCCCCCTCCCGCCGGTCCCCGTCCCTTCCGGCCCCCGAGTGCCCCCCGACCTCCAACACCCCAGCTCTCCCGGTCCTGGACCACAACCTGGACTAGGCGCGGGGCACGCACCATGGCTGGCCAGGAGCTCCCCCAGCTGGTGGCAGAGGACCGCCTCGTCCCGCAGCTGCCCGCTCCTCTGGGCCTTGGCCTTGGCCTTGCTCAGCTCTGCAGAGAGAGAGAGAGACGAAGCCGGGAGGCTAAGCCCCTTCGCTCGGGCGGGCCAAACCCGCTCCCGGTCCCACACCCGGCCGGGAGACTCACGGCGAAGCTCGCGCTCCACGTTCATGCTCAAGCAGCCGCGCGCGGGGATCCGGACTTCCCGCGCTCCCGCCGCGGCCCCGCCCTAGGCCCCGCCCCTGCCGGGCGGAGCATCCCGGGAAGTGTAGTCCAGCTGCCCGAAGCATCCTGGGAGCTGTAGTCCGGGTGGCGTTCAGTGGGGAAGGGCGGCGAGAGAGCGACGGGAGGATCCGCACCTCCCCAGACTCCTGGCGCCGCGTGGGAGTTGAGCCCCACCCCACGCTCCTCCTCGGCCCCGCAGCCGCCTTCGGGGTGGGGTCTCCTGGGCTTGTGCCCGCGTGCTGCCGCCAACCTCACACACACACCCACCCACCTACACACACCCACGCAAAACCTACCTACACCTGCACCGCCTCCACATAAAAGGAGATGAAGGGATTTATGGTCAAGTACCCTTGAGTACTTGGCTAGGTGCACGGATCAAATACGCCCCTTTCCACAGAGCCTGTGGAACAACCGCGAATGCAGCCACAGAGTCGTCACGCTCGCGGACACAAATCCCCAGCGCTTGGCGCGGGAGAAGGGGGTGGACGTGTTTTCCAAACTGAACAGAGCAAGGTACTTCTTCCTCGCCTTGCGGGCTTGCTGCCCACAGGCCGCAGACCTCTACGTGCCTGTCGTGTCTCCCATGGCTTCGAGAACCAAACACCTGCCGTGCCTTGGAGATTTCAGTCCCCACTGGGTGCCAAGGCTGGTGTCCAAAGGCCCCAGAGGAGGGCCGGAAAGGGTGGGATGGCGGATGCATTTATTTTCTGTGGAAATCGAAACAGACCCAATAGGGTAGAAACCCTGAGGCAGTGCATGGACTGTAAGGCCTGTGGTGGAGGGAATGACGTAGAGGGTAGATGGGTCTCTGGGTCCAGGGAAGACTGCCCAGGGCCAGTGACCAGGCTTCAGGGATGGGGGCAAAGCCAAGCCTGAGGAAGTGCAGGAGACGGGAAGTTGGACCCAGCTAACCCTCTTCTCTTGGAAGGATAAAGTGCTCTGCGGGTCCCTAGTTTGGTCTGGGAGTGGGGAGCAGAACAGGAAGGCCCTGAAACCGAGAGGGCTGCTTGGAGGGCCTGCTGGTGGAGTGTGAAAAGCACAGTGAGGGGCAAGGTGGAGATGGGGCAGGGGTGGGAGAGCAAGGCCACGGAAGTAGAGACGGGCTCAGCTCAACAGGCCAAGGGCGGAGGGAGTCTCCCCAGAGCTGCTGGGAGCATTCGGCATTCACAAGACAGCCAGAGAGGACCCCACTTCGCTATGCCTCAGTCTTCCCACCGATCAGGCAAGGATGTGTATATGGGGCATCCCGAGCAGGGGCTGTGGGGTGGGGGCCCCAGCCGGGGCAGCTCCTGACTCCTGTCCAGGATGCTAGCAGAGCCCAGGGAAACGCATCCATGAGGCTGGCTTCTCACATAAGGAAACACAGACAAAACATGGTTTGGAATTTTTTTGAAACTATAGTTACATACAGAAAATATCCAAAGAGAACACAGACCACAATAGTGACATGTAAGTCATTTCCCACAGTGATAAAAACACCTCTCACTTTACTCTTTAAAAAATTATTTTTATTATTTTTGTAAATGTCTCACTTGGGTGAACTGAGGGATGTAGTGCCCGTAGGGGAGTGGTAATGGCAGGGAGGGGCCAGCTTGGTCTGTGCCCCCAGGACTCCCCAACATCTGTCGGGGTTCTTCCCCCACTCTCTCTAGGTCAGGATGCCAAGATGGCAAGGGGTCCTGGAGACAGACCATGGGTGTTTTCTCCTTTCTAGCAACGTGGATGGGACTTCCCCAGTAAATCAGTGACGCCCCCGTGAGATGCCACAGGAGGTTTGTGGCACCAGCTCCCAGGAGTGGCTGAGACATAACACAATCTCCCAGGGTACCCGTCTCCACCAGGCTGTAAGACTCAGCTGCTGAGGTGACTGTCACGGGATGGGGGCTGTGCTGGGGACAGCAATGCTGGGATGTTACCACTCCTCTTGGGCATCCCCAGACACATGCCCCTACAAGGAGGGCCTTGTGTGGGTGCCACCCTGCCCCCCCATGCCCTTGGGCTGCCGGAAATAGTGGGCTATATGCCCACAGCACCCAGGAACCCTTGGTGTGCAGAGCCCAGCCCATCTGCCACCCCCATCCCCAAGGACTGCTAGACCTAGGACTGCAGAGACAGGGCTGAGAAGGCCCAGCCACATACCTGACCTGCGTAGAGATCTGCTGCCTCCCACCCTGCCCCAGCTAGGAGAGCCTTTGGGCGCCACCCCTCTGCTGGCTCAAATCTCTCACACATGCACCCAAACACAGGCAAGCCTGCCCTGGCCTGGCTCCTCCACCACATGGTCCTCTGAAATCCAGACACTCTACAGAGACGGTGTCCATCCCCAAGAGATGCTGAGATGCAATGACGCAGCCCCATCCCCTCTACACACGAGACCTGGCACATGGCTATCTGAATGTCATCCTGTGCCTGCCGGGTGGGGGGCAGCCCTCGAGGGCAGTGGGACTCTTGCCAGGGTGTGCCCCCGAGGATGTGCTGGGGGCTGGGTGGCATCTTTGTGGAGGGTAGGAAAGCAAGCATAGCACCTCTGGGTGCCCTCAGTGGCCAGGCACAGATGGCCTTGCAGGAGGGGTTCCCCCATAAGCCCCGCGCCCTAGGCTGGAAACAGGAAGCTAACCAGTCTTCTCAATATAACTAGGCCAGCTGCCCTGGGGGGAGAATTGGCTCAGAGGGCTGCCTGGGCTCAGCACTGGGATGAGGCGTCACTCTACCCCAGGCCTCCCTGCCTCCATTTCTCAGCTCCCAGCTTGAGGGCTGGGAGAGGAGGGACCACAGAGCAAGGCCAGGCCTGCAGCTCTGCACTCTTGCTGCCAGGGCTCCCCAGCATGCTGAGCCTACAGGGCCCGGGAAATGGAGGGCTAGGTCGGGAGGGGGGCGGGAGTGGCAGGGACTGCTCTGAAGCATCGGGTAGGCCAGGCAGGGGGCAAAGGAAACGGTTCTTTGGTATTTAAGCAACAGAAACCTATCGCAGAAGAGCCGTGTCTCCTAAGCAAAGGGGGGGGGGCAAGCTTTCCCCTTTCCAGCAGCTCTGAGGGTCCCAGGGGCCTCCAGGCAGGGCTCCTTCCCCCGCTGTGAGGCCCACACACTGAGGCCTGCTCACTGCAGGCCAGGGTCATGGAGGCAGCGAAGTTGAGGCTTGAAGAGCTCCCTCCAGCGAGAAACCAGATTGCCCAAGGACTGACCTCTGTGGGGGGCCCCCCCAGACACAGGGCCAGCAGCATGGGGGATGGCCGGCCCACTCAAACCCTCCCCCAGCCAGGCTAGCTTATCACCAGCAGCCCCCACCCACAGCTTCCCTCACAGGCTGGGGATGCTGTGCCCTCAAGGCTGAATACACAAAATAGATTTTCTCTTGCTAAATTTCATAACTTATAGAAGAGCCTGTAAAGAGTTTAATTTTTTTCCTGGGAAGAGACAGAATTTCACCCTGCATTCCGAAGCATCTGCTGAGCCTGGGTGGCCAAGTCCTGCCCCTCTGGGGCAGCTGGTGGGGTGGGGGGTGCGCTGGGGCCGCTGCAAGACCCCGGCTCTGGTGGTGGGTGTACATGGAGGTGTAGTGACAAGGACCTTTGGGCTCTGACCCCCAGGCCAAATCAAAGCTCCCCCAATGTCCAATCGCAGCTACGCCTTTCCCTCAAACAAAACAGAAAGTAGGAAACAAGGGTGCCTTTTTAATTGCAATCAAATATGCCGTCTGAAGTCAGCGTGCTCCCCGAGCCCGGCCCAGGGGCCGAGCACGGCCCAGAGCAGACGGTGCGCCCCACTGCGCCACTGGGGGCCAGGGCGTGGCCACTGGGCTTAGCCCCATGGTGTCCCTGAGCCACCGTTTCCTCTGCAGGTGGCCCAGCCTCCGGTGTCTGGGACAGGGGAGGCGGGGCAGAGGGCGAGGCGTGAGCACTCACGCCTTCGCACACGCATGCAGACTTTCCCAACGTTCGCATTCACTCCTCCTCCTCCGTTGCTCAGATGGTCACACATCACGGCGAAGCCGCCGCTGGGCAGGCGTGGGCAGCACAGCAGAGCCGCCTACTTCTGTATCTGGAACAGGAAGAGCCGCAGGTTGATGTTCTTGGCGGCCAGCAGCTTGTTGCACTCCACGGAGTCGACGATGGGCAGTGGCACGTAGTCCGTCTCGTTGCTCTCGTTGGTGAAGACAAAGTGGTAGATGACCGGGCTGATCTTCACATCATCATAGGGACCCTTGAGCAGCAGGAAGGAGCACTCGAGGGGCGCCGTGACCTTGCTCTTGAGGAGAAGCTGGAAGGAGAGTGTGCGCTTGCACGACAGGTTGGGGTTACGCTCCGAGTCGTTCACGCGCGCCTTCAGGACCCACGTCTGGTTCAGCACCGTGAACCTCGGCGTCTCGTAGTACAGGCGTGTGATGAAGTCATCCGTGCGGTACGGCCGAAACTGGACCTCTGTGGAGACAGACAGGCCGGGAAGAGCCGGCAGTCAGTGTGGGCGGGGCCGGGGGCGGCGCCTTCCAGAGGCCGAGCGAGGACAAAGGCTCAGCCAGGGAGGAAGGCAACTTACCAGGAGGACAGAGCGTGCTCTACTGGTCACAAGGCTAATCAAACGCAATTATGGCAAATGGAGGCGTACTCAAGCTTGGGGGAAAGAACTACAAACAGAAGTAACACGCATTAGCTGCAGGGAGTCCGGAGGCTGAAGGAAGTGAGCGCCCGACCCTCGCTGGCCTCCCTCTTTGCCCCGCCCCCAGGGCCCAGCCCAGGCAGAGGGAGGCCCACCCAAGGGGCGTGGGTAAGCAGACACACAGACAGGATGCGTTCTGAGAACAAGTGCACTTTATTGGTTCTGATACAGAGCTGCCAGAAGAGCCGGCGGGCCGGCGGGCGGGCCGGCGGGCCGGCGGGCGGGCGGGCGGCACGTAGCCTGCGTGGGGCGCAAGGCAGAGCGCTGGCGTGTGGCCCAGTGCTGGGCTCCTGTCACACAGTTCTCTCAGCACAGCCCGGGGCCCACGGCCCCCGAGTCCCTCCACGGAGGTGGCCAGTCCTTCCTGCGTGGACGGGGGTCCCTGCCCGGCCACCGCCACCAGCATGATGCCTCAGCCCGCCCAGACCCAGGAGGCCTGGCCTGGACTGTTTGTGGCATGGCGCCCAGCAGGGCAGCTGAGGCTGCAACTAACCAGGGGCCACGACCTTCTGCTGCTGAGGCTGCGGGGCCCTTCGCTCTCAGGCCTGTGCAGGCCCACACCTAGCCAGGCCTAGTCCAGGCAGCATGGCGTGACTGGTTGCCTGTGACCGCCCTTGATGCTCTGAGCCGGCTGCCTGGCGTGGGCTGAGCAGTAGAGGGCCGTAGTCTCCCTGAGTGGCCCCAGTGTCAGCAGGTGCTTCTTGCTGTTCTCTGTATCTGGACCAGGCCCTGGCCTGGTTCCTGCTCCCCAGCATGTCCAAAAGCAGTGGCAGTGGCCAGGCGAGCCCATGAGATCCAGCGGGCCTGAGCGTGGTCCAGCCTGCCCGTCCCTGGGCGTCCACTCCCAGCTCTGCATTTTGAGCTGAGCACCCTCAGCTCATTCAGGAGCCCTGCCCCTGAGCATCTTCTTGATGGCCTCAGGAGACCCGTGGCCACTGCAGTAACTGCCTGCAGGCAGGACCGGATGTGCTGAGTGCTCTTCTTGCCTTTGGCTCCGCAGGGCAGGCCCCTAGCCGCTGGGCCCTCCAAGACACACCCACCTTCCGCTTAGACACTGACTGTCCCAAGGGCTGTGCAGCCCCACACAGTAGGATGCCACCTTGTTAGGGTGGCAGGCCCAGGGAGGGGAGGACAGGTGAGAGGGCCTCTGAGAGCCATGCAGGTGCCCCCGGGGTCCTGCCCCGGCCCCTCCCCTGCTTGGCCTCTGGCACGTCTTCTCCCCCAAGGTGTCCTCCCATTCACCAAAAGCTTGTCCACAGCCTGGCCTTCCAGCATGGCCTGTGCCCACTGCTCAGAGCGCACTGCTCCCCAGGCTCCCAGCCGCCGCCCACCCCCCCGCCCCCAGCCTGTGTGGCATGCAGTGGGTGGCGGGGCGCCTCACCTGTGTAACCGATCTTCTCAAAGCTGAGCAGGCTAAAGATGCTGTTGTAGAGCTGCATCTCCTTGCGGTGGCTCTGGTCCATCTCATCTAGGATCTCCATCAGCTCGTTGCCCGTCTTGGTTGGGTGGGCACACGCAGCCTCATGCACCGTCAGCTCGTGGAAGGGGCCATGCCACGGGCAGCCGATGCGCTTATATTTGCACTGGGTCACCCTGGGGAGGAGGCGAGCACCGTGGTCACAGCCTGCGCCCTGTGGGAGGTGGCTCTGCCCAGCCCTGCTCATACAAATTACACCTTGAAGGACATATCCACCGTGTGCCAGCCCCCAGGAAGGGGTCGGAGTGTGTGGGAGAGACTGAGAGAAAAGGAGCACGTGAGAGCTATGAATATACATGCCACCTACACCCTTTGCTGGGAGGACTCTCTTGCTTGGCAACAGTGGCCACTGACCATGGTCTTGGACCCTATGCAGCTTCGCTCTATGTGAGGTTCGCTGGCCTGACCAATGGCAGACAGCAGGGCCAGCCAGCAGGGACTGGGTTATTAGGGTGTCCATGCAGCTTCACGCTGAGCTCCCAGAGCTGGCCAAGGACAGAGAGCCTCCAAGAGGTCCCCATGCAGCCAGAGAACCTGGGAGAGCCAGGGTGATGTCCAAACAGCCACTGGGTCCAGATCACAGCCCCCTGCCCTCTGTGGGGCCCACCCCTGTTCCCCTCCAGGGCCTGGGCCCCGAGCAGCTTCACCCTGGCCCATTCCCCCCAGGTTGTCACTGGGCTATGTGTGCAAAACCCAGGGCCAGGGCAACAAAGACCAACCAGAATATCCCACATTCTGGGGCCTCGCCTGCACCAGGGTGGCCTCCAGCCCCATCCTGGGCCCCACACATGTGGCTAAACCTCCGGCGGGCAGGCCGGCCCAGGAGGTTACCTGTCCTGGCACTCCTCTTTCTGGTGCCTCTCCAGGAGGGAGCGGGGAAACTGGCGCAGGCAGAAGCCACACTCGGAGGGCAGCTCGCTCACGGCTTTCTCCACAGCCAGGTTGCGGCAGCAGAGGCTCTTACTGATCTCACAACGACAGTTAGGGCATGTGGCCTGCTCCTCCTTCAGCCGGGCATCTGCTAGTAGGTGGATAAAACAGCCAGCGCACATCAAGTGACCGTTAGTACACTGCGAAGAAGGAAAGGGAGATGAGCTCACAGACCTGCAGGACGTGCACACACGCACCACCAGCCTGCCCCGCTGGCTCCAGCTGCAGAAGGGCCTGCTGGCCAGGAGAGGCAAACAGAGCCACTGCTCAGGAGGAACGGGCCCTTTCCGTGGAACATGGCAAAGACGTGGCCAATGGGGTTCCTGTGGAGAGGCAGGTGACTCAAAGGGAGCCCTTGGTGGCTTGCAGAGGTGACAGACCTCCACTGAGGGAGGCCCACAAGCGGTGACTGGTTTGGCCACGCTGGGGCTTGGAGCCTTTTCCCATCCCAGGGGCCAGGGACTGTGTCAGGGGTCCCCCAGAGGCCCTGACTTCGGGACACCTACAGGAACACAGACTCTTGTCTGAGCACGGCAGCGGCACTTAGCCAGAAGCTGCCGAGTAGGAGCAGACACTGCTCCCCCGTGCTGGGGGCCTGGCCCCTCCACTCCAGCCCAGGTGAGAAGGCAGCTGCCACCACCCAGTGAGCCTGGCGTCGCATGGGGACCTTCCTGCAGGCTACTGGCACCGAGCTGGGGTGGGTGGGGAGACCCAGCTGGCCTGGGACAAGGGTGTGTGGGCACGGTGTATGCCTGGACGAGAGAACGGGGGCTACCGGCAGGACACACTGCTGACCTGGGTCAGTAGGAGGCAGGCCCCCTTCCTTTGGGAGCCTGCAGATCTGAGGCCCAGACGCTGCCTGTGGGCAACGTGCCCATGCCAGGAGTCCATGCGCACGTGGACAGCGGGCCTCTGGTTCCACAGGCACATCCTGAGTGCCTTCGTGGTGCCGTTCAGGGAAGTACACAGGCTGTGGGCCCGGCCCTCCAGGGGTAGGAGAGACCCACCGAGATACAAGAGCAAAGACTTGAGCTGAGTGTCCCCTCGGGCAGACACAGATCCCCAGGCCTGGCCCTGGCTGGTAAGAACCTGCAGGGGCAGAGGTCAGGGAATGCTGTGGCGGGCATGTGGGGGTTCTGCTGAGGGTAGCTGGATTTCCACTTGGAGACTCTCCTGCAGCCAGCTGAGGGTGAGCGGGCAGATGACGCTGTCACAGGCCTCGCCAGCAGCCGGCCTGGGCTCCCCAGCTGGGGCAAACCTCCAGAAAGCCACTGGGCCACAAGCTTCCCCCGAGGTCCAGGGCACTTCTGAGGGGGGCTGCAGTGCAGTAGAGGCCTGGCCACACCCACACACGTGGGATCCTCGGTCAACACCAGCTGGCATCCCATCATTTCAGGGGTCTGCGCACCCTGAGCTGAGGAGCTGTGGGAGGCCGAGGGAGCTCTTGGCACCTGTGTGCTGGGCCTGGGGGCTAGTGAGTGATGGGACTTACGTGCTAAGGACCAGTGCAGGTGGGAGGGCTGGGGACAAAGGCCTCATTTACAGAATCCATGTCCACACAAACACCACAGACTATCTGTGCTAAAAATCTCCATTTCTAAGTCAGGCCAAAAATTAAAATGTGCAAGAGGAGGAAGGGGAGCTGGCTGGGCTCAGGTTTGGAGGAAAAGGGCCTGGCAGGGGTGGGCCAGTGCCAGCTTTGGGCACATGGGCTGGCAGGGGTGGGGACTCCCAGAAGCAGCTGGGATGAGCTAAGGCCTGCTCACGAGAACAGCAGGCTACCCTGTCCACCCCCAGGGGTCAATGGAGAAGCCAGAGATGCGGTGGGTGAAGGGGAGGGCAGGGGACACAGACACCACAGGCCCCCTCCACCCGGTGGGAGGCAGAGACCAAGGGCCCAGGGCATGTGTTTAATCACAGCCCCCGCCAGGGGCCTGAGCCTGGCAGAGACCTGGCTTCGCCAAACCACAGCCCCCAAGAGAAGACTGCTGCAGCTTGCAGAGGCGTAGAAGGACGGTGCTCAGGCTCACTAACGACTGAGTCACTGGACACCAAGGCCCTTTACTTCCAGGGCCTGCAGGATGCCAACCCTGGGACCCAGGGCCTGGGGGCCCCACACCACAGACTCTGGTTCTCGATGCCTTCTGGTGAGAGGCTACCTGGGCAGGGCCCAGCTCTGCAGCCACCACTTGCCTGAGCAGAACAGCAACAGAACTCACCTGGCTTCTCTTCTATCTCAAGGTGGCCCAGCCAGGGTGTGGGGTTAAGGGTGAGAGACTTGGATGGAGTCCTAGAGCCTCCTGAGGAACACCAAGGTTGCCAAGTACATGACACCTACCTCCCAGCACTGCCCTGAAAGTCCACTACTCTGGTGCAGAGGGGTGACCTGCATACCCCTCCCAGCAGGTCTCTTCTAGAGCCTGTGGGCTGCAGGAACATCCAAGCTAGCTCTCACCCCCTTCCTCCTGGAGCTTTTAGATGCAACACAGGCTTCGGTGATAGGACGCCATGGAGAAGCCGTACTGACCCTTGCCGTCCTCTGGGGAAAGGTAGGGTCACTGCCCCTTAGGCCCCAACAGCTCAGTTGTGAGACGGAAGACAGTGAGCCAGCAAGATGCTGCAGAGTGCTACTGGCCCAGCCAAGGGACAAGCGGATGTCCACATGCGGCCAGCACCTCACCAGTTACCCGAGGGGTGTTCTTGGGTAAAAACCAGGTGGCTGGTTTGGGCCCAGATGACATCCAGCCCAGGTGGTCTGTCCACAGCAGGGTGGATCACCATGCTCCAGAGCCCTCCCCGCTATCCAGGTCCTCCTCGACCTCCTGAACAAGACTCCGACTCCACATGCAGGCCTGGCCAACTGGTAACGCAGACTTAGCCTCCTCAGCGGCCGGGCTGGACTGTACCTACCCTGACTTGCCCGGCCGGAACCTGGCTCCCAGAGGGCTCTGCACAATGCCAGCTGCAGGCCAAGCCTCCAATGGACAGCTAGGGCAGGCCAGAATGCCCCACTCCACATGCTAGAGCCAAGCCCCCAAGAACCTGGGTACCCCAAGCAGCAGCTTCTGCAGCACCCACCCAGGCTGCCAGGAAGATCCTGCTGGTAGGAGGGGCAGGAAGAGGGGCACCCCAATTCAGAACATTGTAGGGCTTCCCAGGACAGATGCTGGCTCAATCTCTAGCCTACAGGTCACCAGCAGCATGACCCTGGGCTTCGTGCTTTCTTCTCTGGGCCTCACTTTCCTCAGGCACAGAAAGTGACAAAGACAGGACTGGCCTCATCATGTGCTGAAGAGATGGGGTGGGACATGTATGACAGCATGGCTCAGCCCCCAGCACATGACAGGAACAGAAGAAACACCCACCATGGCTACCACACAGCAGAGCCTGGCCAGCCCCTCACATGGCCCCCACCTGCAGAGCCTCGGAAAGGACTCCTGGCACGAGCATGTGATTTCAGCAAAAGCTCCTCCCTCACCCCGGGAGGCCCCAGCCCCACCCAAGCCACAGCAATATCCCCCAAGCCCCTCCGCAAACGGCCCAGGAGCGGACATTTGTACCTGCCCTCTCAGGACACCACCCAGCAACCTCTCCCTCTACCTGGCCACAGGCAGCCCACGTGCACCCAGGCCAGCGTCCCCCCTGGGCTAAGGGGAAGCTGAATGTACCGTCCAAACTCATGGGGAGCCCTGACTCCAGGCCTTGGGCTGTAAAAGCGCCTTAGAAAATACCACCCCCCCACCAACTCCTGGAAACCAAGCCTTGGTCAATAGGCCTTCTAGGCCCTCTCTTAAGCCTGAAGTACATGGTCCCCTCAAACGCTGGGGGCTCCAGGAAGGCTTGGCACCTAGGCCCATGTGAGCAGCCCACCCTCCAAAGGACAGCTAGGGCACTAACCCCAAAACTGCTGCTCAGCCCAGCTGGAGGTCCCTCTCACCATGCTCATGAGGGCTGCAGGGCACCCCACGTCCCTGATGTTTGGCCTGAGGTCTCCTCAATCTCTTTATTCGAGGGAACTAAGAAGAGATCTTGCCGTGTCCAAGAAATGCAGCTTTACAGCCAGGACTCTAACACGCCACCAGATTTTGGGTTTGAAGTCCTGGGCCAACAGCTCCTGATATCACACCTCAAGAGTCAGGACTCGGGGGGGG
>NC_058406.1:187817609-187826749 GCF_002201575.2 Neomonachus schauinslandi
CCCCCCCCCCCAGCCCAGAATTGGTTCCCTTGCCCCATGAATATTTAGGATAGGGACATGATTGCCTCTCCCTCCCCCAGGCCCTCAGCTCCCTCCTTATCACCATTTGCTGTTATCGCAGCACACAGCAGGGGATGCCAGAACTGTGGGAGGTAGACCCCGCCAAGTGGTTTTCTCAATCACCACCCCATCACCAAAAATCAGACTCAGCATTAAAATGTTGTCTACTCCTTTACTGTTATCTTCCCCACTACCACCACCAAAACCAAGCAGAATTTCGATTTCCTTTCCCCAAAAAGGTGCTGCTACCTCATTCCCAGGCACATGAGGGAGGACAGGACTTAAGGCTGGAGCCACCATTTAGGTTCTCCCTCCCCCAGCCCGGAGCCAGGGAGGGGAAGTGACACATGGTGATGGATGGATGGATGGAAAGAAGGATAGACCGACAGAGAAAGTGGAATCAGGAAGGGGCTGCTGCAAGGAAAGCCCCCACTCTTTCCAGTCTTGCCTCTGGGGGTAGGAGAGGCATGACTGACCATCAGGGCCAGGGTGGTGCCTAGCTAGACCACAGCCCTTTGTGGGGTAGTCCAATAAACATCATGGATTCTCAGCACCGCTGGTGCCTGGTGTTTCAAGGCTGCCGTTGCCACAGACACCTCTGGGACCTCTTGGCCTTCGTTCCCTAACAAGCCATTGGTGGCAGGAAGGGATAGGAGAGGAAAGCGCCCCTGCCCTGGGAGCCTCACAGGCTGTACCAGGAGAGTAGCCAGCCTGGGGTGGAGGCAGCTGGATCTCGGGAGTGGCTAACCCACACATCATAGATGCTCTTGTTGGGTGGCACCCCCTGGAAGAGGGCATCTAGATCCCAGAGCAGCCCTGGGGGGCCATGAGTTTCAGGGGCCACCCCCCAGTAGGCTGAGCTGGTTGAAGGTGGGCACTGGGGACAGGATGTGGGTGGTAGTGGAGCTAAGGGCATTACCACATTGGGAGTGTAGATGGGCAAGTAAGAGGTGGGCAGCTGCCCCCAAAGTGAGGCCCTGTGACTCCCACCGGACAGTCCTCCGGGATCTGGAGAACCCTGCAGTAAGTGGAGGGGCCAGGCTCTGTGCTCAGGGGAGAGGGGCGAGGGCCTGCTGGTTCCGCCCTGGGAAGTCTCTGCATCTGCTCTCCTGGGCCCGGGAAGGGGGCAGAGGGGCCACAGAGGCCTCTCGGAGGGTAAGGGTGGAGTGGGCATCACCTTCTCCCCACTGTGCCCAGAGCCTGCTGGACCTGGGCTGCTTCGTGGTGCCCCCTCCCTGGGGTCCCCTAACAAAGACTTTATGCTGAAGCCCTCACTGGGCGGCGGCTGGGGACTGGGCGGCCGGTAGGGCCAGCCATGCAATACGTAGGGGCCCAGGTCCTTGGCGAAGGCTCCCCGCTCGCCCCCGCTCTGCCAGCGCCGGCACAGGGCCGTGTTCTGCAGCCGCAGCGCCTCGGCCGGGATCAGGCTCACGTCGACTGCCCAGAAGTTGCCCTTGGCCTGGGGCTTCGCTGGATCTTTAGGCACCTGGAGGGGGTGGGGAGGCTTGGGTGGGGCCGTCCGACCCCAGACACTCGGGATTTCCGCCCCAGCTCCGACCCTCGCCCTACCCCACCTTGCGGAAGCATCGGTTGGAGGAGAGGTTGTGGCGGATGGAATCCTTCCAGCCCTCGTAGTCTTCCTTGAAGAAGGGGAACGCGGCCTGGACCTGACGGATGATCTGAAACCACCGACCCGGCGCGGCACTGTGAGCCGGGACGCAGAGGGGAGCAGCGCCGCCCCTCCCCCACAGCCGGGCTGAGGGGCGTCGTCCCCCCCCAAAGAACACCTCTGCGCCCGAGCGAAAAAAAAGCCCCGAGGGAAGGTTCCTGCCTGAGCACCTCGGCTCTTGCCCCTGGTGCCCAGGCCTGGACTGGCCCCACTGGCTCAGCTGGGTAGGGCCAGGTGGGAATGGAAGCCGGAGTCTGAGCCTAGGAGTAGGTGGGGGACGGGTCTGGCGAAAGGTCCGATTACCGAGTGTGAGGGAAAATGGGGGTCCCTCTCACCTGGGCCAGCTTCAGCCTGCGGGAGGGTGCGGCCTGGATCACCAAGGCAATCATGGCCAAGTAGGTGTAGGGGGGCTTGTCATGGCGCAGGTATCTCTTCTTCCTCCTCTTGGGGGGCTGGGAGGACGACTCCGACCCAGGAAGCCCCAGGTTTGGGTTGCTGCAGGGTCCCATGCAGGGGGAGGCACGCACCGTGGGCAGGGGTCTGGCCCCGTGGAGGCAAGGCAATGGGGCAGTGCGCTGAGGCAAGGCTGGGGGCCTGAGGCCGGCGGGCCTGGCGGGCCAGACCCTTTATCATTCGGATGGAAGGGGGAGGGGAGGGGAGGCAAAGGGAGGGAGGAATCGGCGATGGGGGAGGGGAGCGTGCAGAGGACTGCCACAATTAGCAGGTTTCAGTTAATCTGGAAGGGAGGGGCAGGGAGGATTCCAGTGGGGGCTGCAGGCGGCCACCCAGGCCTCATTCCTCACCCCTGGGCTGCCTTCAGCACCCCCTACAAGCTGGAAGGAAAAGCCTTTGGAAGGGGCCTGTGACCTATGGTTACTTTATCCTGTCTGGGCTGGGCTTCAGGCTCCCATTTAATAGCTGAGGGAGTTGATTTACCCAAAGTTGACCTGCCAAGAATGGGTGGGGCCTGCCCAGAGTTCAAGGCTGAGCAGCTTCCGGACCTAGATGGTGGTCAGAGGGCTTCCTGGAGGAAACTTCAGGAACAAAATAGGGACACAGTTAATTCAAGGAATTCTCCCAGGGGCTGCTGCAGGGCCCCAGTGGATTCCAAAGGCGTTGGAGGCCACTTCCCTCCCCTCCCTGGTGCCTGTTAACAGTGGGAGCTGACCAGCTCTCGTTATTCATTGTGCACCTCACTGGCTCTAGTTGAGCTGGACCTCCTTGGCCCCACAGGCCTTTCTGGAGGCAGAGTTGCCCCCCTTCTCTCTTGGTCCACTGAGTCCAAAGCTCTGAAGGTTGCTACCCAGGAGGATGCCCCTTGTTCTTCTGGGGCACTTGGGCAGTGCTCCTGGGTGTTTGTGTGTGTGGAGGAAGAGGTCTCTTAGCTGGAGGGGTTCACTGGACATCTCTTGGGGCCAGGCCTTGAGGATACAGCTTCATGGGTCATAGTTCCTGCCCAGGGGAGCATGCAAGGACCACCTGGTTTCACCCTGGACAGGAGTGAGAGCACAGGTGTGTCGTGTGAGTATGCAGGAAGGCTTCCCAGGCAGCCACAGGGCCCTGAGGATTAGTCTGGGTAGAAGGAGATATTCCCCAGGCAGGTGGGGGTTGGCCTGAATGGAGGAGAGGCACTCTAGGAAAGTGAGTGGAGGCTCAGGCTGGGGACGCCTGAGGGGCCAGAACCCCCTGCTCAGGCCTGGCTATAGTGTCTGAGGGTTTTAGCAGGCACAGGACCTGCCCCAGATGTGTGGTCCCAGAAAAATGCCTCTGGCAGGTGCCCTGAGACTCACTGGTCCTCTCAATTCCCAGACCCTATTCTGTCCCCTCACCTTCTCTCTGGCCATCTGATCTGTCAAGGCCTTTGAGTTAGTCAAGGCCTATGGTCTGTACCATGACCCAAAGCCCAGCCCTGCCCCTCACCAGCAAGTTTGCCCAAGGGGGTATTGGGCCCAGGACACCAGCAGTGGCTGGTGCTGGAATCAAGGCCCCTAGACCCAAGGGAAACCACAGGAGCACACTTTATATCACTCTACTCCAAGGATTCAACTTTTCTTGGGTAGCCTCCTCCCCCAACGTTATACTCTTAAATGGTTTAAAATCCACAGCATACAGCAGGTAGCCAACCGGCGTGAAGGCGCTGAGGGAACGCATGAGCGCGGGAGGTGCACTGGGGCAGAAAGTGTGGGGGCGGGAATGGATGAGGTAATGCGGAGTACCACACTGCCCCCTCCACTCTCAGACGTCCCGTGGACTCCTCGGAACTCCTCTGTCCCCCCTTTCCGTTCCCGGAGCTCTGGTTGACGGGGTCCTCGTGCCTCCCCGTGCTCTCACTGTCTACGGCCTCCTAACCCCACTCCATTAGCAAAGAGGGCCTTCCCTCCAAGTCTTCAGCCACCACGTCCCCTCCACGGGTCCTCCCTCGCCTGGTTTGACGTTCGAGGCTCCTTGAGTCCGCACTATTCCTATGTGACCACTCTCCCCCGCCCTCCTAAACCGCCACCTCGGTTCCTTCCCATGGCCCCAAGGCACCGGGTCCTTCCACTTAGGTATGCTTTTCCCTCCGTCCGTGATGACTCTGCTTTGTCCGCTGAACTCCGACTGTTCTTTAGAAGCCCAGCACACATAGATGGCCACCCTCCCGAAAGCCTTTTGACTGCCTGCCCCTCCCGCCCCGTCCGCGCCGCGGATGCCGCGGCCACCGAGACGCTCACACAGCACCGCGGGCAGCCGTGCTCTCGGGGAAGGCCCCGCCCCCTGGCCGATCGGCCACGCCCCGGGCTTCCGTGGGGCGCCGCGGCTTCCGGCTTTGGGCCGCGCGGGCCGGAAGTGTAGCGTTGCCATGGCGAGAGCCGGGCGCGGGGCCCGCCCCCGCGGCGCCCAGAGCAGCGCGGGGCCCACGGAGCGGTGGCCCGCACCTGAGCCGCTGCGCTGCGGCGCTGTGCGCGAGGCGGAAGGTGAGGCGCGGACTTCCGGGGCCTGCGGCGGGAGCGGAGGCCGGCGGAGGAGGGAGAGGCCGCGGGGGGCGCAGAGCAGAGCGGGGCCTCCTCGGGAGCCCTGCCCGGCCAGCCCTCGGGGAGGCGGGCGCCGGGGCGCGCGAGTCTCTGCAGGCCCCTCCTGGGCGCAGGGTGCTGCGGGTCGGGAGCGGCTTCTCGGGCGGCAGCCTGTGAAGTGAAGGCCGCCTGGGGCTTTACACCTTGATCTGCGTGTGGAGCTGTTTTCATTTTTGCAACCTGTCGGTCAGGTCGGCAGCGCTAGACGTCTCTGCATTTGCAGCCGGGAAATTCGGGCCGGCGGAGAAGGGACATGCCCAGGCTTTGTGTGGGCTTTGGAGCGAGGCCAGACGAGAAACTGGAGCCGCTCCGGGGTCCCGGTGACCTCCCGTGTGAGGATCCTGGGCGCCACCTCGCAGACCAGGGTCAAAGTGAGACGCACCAGCGTGTCCCAATGCCTGGACCGGCGCTCCAGGCCTGTGGGGGAGGATCCGGGACCGGTTGGGGCCCCTCAAGGCCCTGGAGCAGGGGCTGAGGCAGCCGTGGGATTAATCTCCATGGGTGCAGAGAGCCGAGGCACGTATGGAATCATTCCAGGTTGAGGGACGCCGGAGACAGGCTAGCCCTCCTCAGAGCCCTGGCCTTTCTTCCTGATCTTTAACTTGGGGGTGGAGCTGGCTGTGGGAGCAGCAGTTGCTCTTCTCAGTCCCTGTCTTGGCCCAGCAGTGAGCCCTCATGGATGTCTTTGCTCCCCCGTGTTCTCCGGGCGGCTCTGGGGTTGTCCTGAATCCCAGAAATGTCAAGAGGCCTCTGCTCCTGGCTGTGCTGCCTAGTTCACTTCAGGGGTGGTGAGGAGAGCCCCCCCCCCCCCCGGGGCCCTGGGGCCAAGTTCTCTAAGGGCTAGTGGCTGCCTGAAGGAGACTGCACAAAGGCTAGCTCTGGGCTCCTCATTGTGATGGGTGTGTCGCCCTTTCCCTGCTCCCCAAGCTCTTGATCAAAGCTGGGATGGGGAAGCTTTAGAAGGTGCTTCCTTCCTTCCCTCCCTGTGCGTGGGCTGGATTTCCTCCCTGTTGGCTGGAGCCTCCTCCCCGGGCTCTGCTGTTCGGTCCTAGCCTCCTCTCTCACCTGCTTGGGGTGTGCCTGGACTTTGGTCTCCCCTGACAGCAAAGGGCTGGCAGGTACCTGGGAAGAGGGTTCCTGATTCTGTGGACTCAACATTGGGATCTGTGTTCTAGGGATTTCTGTCTTTGGTCTCTATCAGCAGCCTGTGTCCATTCTGTGCAGTTTTGGTACTTCAGTGTGAGGTGAACCCCCTGACCTCCGGTGACCTAACACACCTAACCCAGGCAGGTATCTGGCTGGGTGGACTTTGGCAGCAATGGTAGCAGTTCATGTGTCCCCACTCTTCCTGGTCATTGGAAGACACGCAAGATTAGCGGTTAATGTTGTTGGCTTCTTAGGGGGAAACACCACAACTATCACAATCACTTCCGGGAGTGCCCCGCTGAGAGCACCTGTCCTGAACACGGTGTGAAGGTGCACACATGAGCTGTGTCTTTCCCCAGTGTCCACTTTATTCAATCAGAAAGCAAGGTTAATATAAAGCAGGTTTAGGATTCCAGCCTCAGTGATACTTCACCATGTGATTAACTTGGCTTCTTATACGGCACACAACAAACAAGATAACAAGGGGGTAGGGAGTTCACAAACCAAACACGAAGTCAGTCTGTGGGCGGCGGCTGAGATGAGGTCTCAGTCAGGTCTGGGTCAGCTCTTGGCACTTACTGCTCCTTATGTTCAAGCAGGGAAGCATCTCAGTCCTGTTGGGAGATCAACCGGGCAGAGCCTTGGGCAGCAACTGCCTTTCTGAAGTGGTCAGACTGAGGGCGTCTGTCTGTCTAGAGGGGTCAGGTCCGAAGAGACTGATAGTTTGCTGCAAAAATCCTCCCCTTTTAAAGGGATCTAACGGGTCTGGGGCCCTGCAGACGTCCTCTGCTTCTGCTGGTTATCAGTGCTGGGGTGTGAGCTGATGCTGGACGTGGCAGGATCTCGTGGCTGCGGTACCTTTACCTGCTTGTGTCCCTGCTTGACACAGGCTCCTGCTCGAGTGAGTCCCTACAGCCCCCCACTCTAGTGCCTCTGCACGGTTACTCGTTAGCCCAAGCAAGACATCTGGGAGGCTGTTCCCTCACCTCCAGGCTCTCTGAGAACTTCATCCTAAATATCCTTGATTCTGGCCCTTCCTGTCCATCCCTTCCACCAAATAAATAACCTGCCTCTGTGGCATTACCCTCGGATTACAGCACTTTCCCCTGACTAGTCTTGGCTCTGTCTTAGCCCCTTGCCCCCATCCTTCTCACCTTAGCGTGATTGATCTGAAATGCAAATCTAATTCTTGTACTTTCCTTCTTGAAATACTTCCTCACAGACTTCCGAATAACACTCATCTGCCTTTACCGACTAGCCGCCATCCTCTGTCCCCCTCACCCGCCCCCTGAGCACTTTTCTATGTGTGTGTCATGCTGCCACCATACTGAACCCGTGTAGTGGTGGAAGGGAGAGAGCAAACCTCCCCCCACCCCTTCCAAGCTCTGTGGCCTTGGGCAAGGCTTCATCAGCACTACAGGCTGAGAGGAGGACAGAGATATGGGGCTCATTAGCTCTACAGATGCCCAGGGTGAGGGTCCTACAGAGGAGGAGGAGCTCAACTGCTAGGAACCCTGTGAGGGCAGTTATGATAAGGTCTGATGGTGGATGTTGGATTCTGGGCTGTGTGCTTTCTTGGCAGCTATGACGAACCCAAAGAGTGAACAGATTTGTACTGGCAGAGGGGCACCTGGGAGCTGAGGCCACGGGGATGGAGCCTGCAGACTAGTCTTCAAAGAAGTTTCACTGTGAAGGAGAGGAGTGTGTGGGGGAGTGGAGGGTTGGAGTTGGCTTGAATGAGGAGGTCCATGGAGATCCAGAAAGATCATGGAGATTGTGGCCGTGGGCAGAGGAGTGACTGACATCTTCAAGATCCCAGGCTGATAGAAGGGGCTGGGCTGCAGAGTGGAGGTGGGGGGTTGGGTGGTTGTACTGTGAAGTGGCTTGAAGAGCCCCATGCTCAGCCCTGTCTTGCCATGCTGGGATTCCCTGAGACCTGGGTCATTCTTTGATGTGACCATTGTGGTTTTGTTCATTTTGGGTGATACGCTATGTAAGCTTCACACCCCGGCCCTTCCCCCCGCCCGAAACCTTTTCCTGGTTTGGAAGGAAGGGAGGATGGTGTGAATGCAAGTGACCCTTTGGGAGCCTCCAGGCCTCAGATGAAGGGTCAGTCTCCTGCTGAGCCCTCCCACTGTCCAGTAGGTTTGAATGTCCCTCCCTGTGTAACAGGGCACAGGGCAGAGCCTTGCCATTGCTGATAGGCCTCCCATTTTTCCAGCCCTGACTTACCTGTAGGCACAACTGAGTGATGGTCTTTTTCATCGGACCAGCTCACCCACAAGCTCAGAGGCTCCTGGGTTATAGTCTAGACTAGCCCCCCAGTGCCAGGAACCCAGTTATTGAGCACTTCCTACAAGTCATGCACTAGGCTCAGCTCTGAGGACACAGCAGGACACAGTAAAGGGCATGTCAAAAACTAGAACAGTGTGGGGACCCTGGGTAGCTCCGTCTGTTAAGCTGCAGACTCTTGATTTCGGCTCAGGTCCTGATCTCAGGGTGGTGAGATCAAGCTCTGCATCAGGCTCCATGCTCAGCGAGGATTCTGCTTGAGATTCTCTCTCTCCCCCTCTGCCCCTCCCCCACACGCAGGTGTGCGTGTGCACGCACGCTCTCTCTCTCTCTCAAATAAATAAATCTTAAAAAAAAAATTAGAGGGACGCCTGGGTGGCTCAGCCAGTTAAGCGTCTGCCTTCGGCTCAGGTCATGATCCCAGGTTCTGGGATCAAGGTCTGCGTGGGGCTCCTTGTTTGGCGGGGAGTCTTCTTCTCCCTCTGCCCCTCCCTACCTGCTCGTGCATGCGTGCGCACTCTCTCTCTGTCAAATAAATAAATAAATAAAATCTTTAAAAAACAATTAGAACAGGGTGAAAAGAGAGTGACAAGGTAACCGCAGAAGACCTCTAAGGAGGTAATATTTAAATTGTGATCTGAGTTACAGAAAAGGAGTGAGCTATCCTAAGATCCATGGCAGAACTTTCCAGACACAAGGAACAGCTAATGCAAAGTGGGAGTGATGATGAAGATGATAGCATCAAATAAACATGCGATAGACCAGGGGTTGGCAGGGTTTTTTTCCTGTGAAAAGCTGGATAGTGGGGCACCTGGGTGGCTCAGTTGGTTAAGTGTCTGCCTTTGGCTTAGGTCATGATCTTAGGGTCCTGGGATCGAGTCCTGCATCAGGGAGCCTGCTTCTCCCTCTCCTTCTGTCCCCCC
>NC_058406.1:187826759-187832838 GCF_002201575.2 Neomonachus schauinslandi
GGGGGGGAGGATGGGTGAACTAGGTGATGGGATTGAGGAGTGCACTTGCAGTCATGAGAAAAACAAAACACAAAAAAACAAAACAAACTGACCAATTCTCTCTTATTTTACGGTTTTCAAAATACTGAGTTAGAATTCTCTGACAATGAGCTTGTTTTGTTTTCAGTGTGGATTTCAGTGTCTGGGTTTGATAAGGTTTCAGCCCATCCCACTTATTCTTCTGGCCACATCAGTACATGTTCGTCCCGTGTTTGGCAGTGGGAGTGTCTGATGTGGGCCCCAGAGTCTGACCGCTCCCTTATTGCTTGCTGTGACAAGATGTTGCACGTTCAGCTCGGACGTCTCCAGCCCCAGGCCTGGAATCAGCCATTTCTACAAAGACATTTTTAAGGAAAATGGAGATTTCAGGCTGGGTTTTTGGAGTGTTCCTTGCTGCTGGGCTGCTCACTGTTTCTGGGTCTTTTCAGTGGACAGAAGTAGGAAGTTTGTTTTAAATTAAATAACATGGGGCGCCTGGGTGGCTCAGTCGTTAAGCGTCTGCCTTCGGCTCAGGTCATGATCCCAGGTCCTGGGATCGAGCTCCGCATCGCATCAGGCTCCCTGCTCTGTGGGAAGCCTGCTTCTCCCTCTCCCACTCCCCCTGCTTGTGTTCCCTCTCTCGCTGGGTCTCTCTCTGTCAAATAAATAAATAAAATCTTTAAAAAAAAATAAAGTAATTAAATAACATTACAAGTTTTATTGATACTTCCAGGTCATATTTAAGATACAGGAATTTTATTTTACCTCCTTGCTCTTGCTCTTGTATTTGTATCTTGGTTCTCAGTGACCCAGGATGACAGAATTGTGATATTACAAGTGCTAAGTATGAACTACTTATCTGCTGCATCCCACAATAATCCAAGAACAGTCTTAGGGTAAAAATACGAGCTTCATGGCTGGTCACAGGATTATTGAAAATAGGTCATTTGGGCAATTTCCCACCACCTGGGCGAACCTCAGTCCCTGCTTATGCAGCCTCGTGCGAGGGCGGGGCTGGTACCCGGCTCCTTTTCCTCCCCTTCCTCTAGTCACCTGTGCCTTTGCTTTTTTTTTTGTAATTGTGATAAAATGTACATGACATAAAATCTACTATTGTTTTTTTTTTTTAGGATTCTTTATTTTTTCTTTTATTTATTTTTGAAGATTTTATTTATTTGTTAGAGAGAGAGGGAGAGAGAGACAGAGAGCAAGCACAAGCAGGGGAGCAGCAGGCTCCCCGCGTAACAAGGAGCCCGATGCGGGACTCGATCTCAGGACCCTGGGATCATGACCTGAGCCGAAGGCAGCCGCTTAACTGACTGAGCCCCCCAGGCATCCCTAAAATCTACTATTGTAACCATTTCTAGGTACAATTCAGTGGCACTAAGTACATCCTCTGTATTGTGTAGTCATCATTTGTATCCGTTACCAGAACCTTTTAGCCACCTGAAGCAGAAACTCTGTCCCCTTTATTTTTTTAAGGACACTTTATTTTTTTAAAGATTTTATTTATATATTTTTGAGAGAGAGAGAGAGAGAAGGAGCGGGGGAGAGGGGCAGAGGGAGAGGGAGAAGCAGACTCCCTGCTCAGCAGGGAGCCCAGTGCGGGACTTGATCCCAGGACCCTGAGATCATGATCAGAGCTGAAGGTAGACGCTTTACCAACTGAACCACCCAGGCGCCCCAACTCTGTCCCCTTTAAACAATTCCCGCCCCAGTCCCCCAAACCCGGACAGCCTGCATTCTGTGTCTGTGAATTTACCTATTCTTGATCCTCCTCCAAGTGGAATCACACACTGTGTGTCCTTTTGTCAATACGTTTGTGGGATGTGTCAGAACTAACTTCTTTTTTATGGCTGAATATTCCACTGTGTGGATGGACCAAGTTTATCTTTTCATTTGCTGATGGACATTTGAGTTTCTGCTTTCTAGCTATTGTGAATCATGTTGAACATTGGCGCACAGATATCTGAGTTCCTGTTTTCAGTTCATTTGTGCATAGATCCTGAAGTCGTCAGGATGTTTTTCCCATATGCCGTCACTTTACACTGCCAGGTTAATGGAAATTATATTCTGTCCTGTACCGTAGTTCCTAATTCTGTGTTGCAAAAGTTGGAAATGACGTCAGTCAGTCTCTCTGTCTCCATAGCCGGGTGGGATGCACAAATTATGCTTTCTCATCTATGTGTCCTGTCCCCCATCTCCTGCACCCCTAGAGGAATGGTGTTTTTTTTTTTTAATTCTTTCTTCTTTTTTTTTTTAAGATTTTATTTATTTATTTGAGAGAGAATGAGAGACAGAGAGCATGAGAGGGAGGAGGGACAGAGGGAGAAGCAGACTCCCCGCCGAGCAGGGAGCCCGACGCGGGACTCGATCCCGGGACTCCAGGATCATGACCCGAGCCGAAGGCAGTCGCTTAACCGACTGAGCCACCCAGGCGCCCTAGAGGAATGGTGTTCTTGGCTGGCTTTAGGTCCATGGGGATTCTGCTGGCTTATGTGTTACCAGTCCCCTTTATCATGTCCTTGAGTTTTTCTGACCTCCATCATTCCCTGGACACCTCCCCTTTGCTCCTCCCCTTTGCTGTCCTCTCTGCCCAGTGGCTGCCACCTTTCTTCCCTCCAGCTTCAGGAATTTGTGTACTAACGTGAATTCCCTTCCTCTCTGTTGGCCCTCTAGTTCTACTAGGCTCATGGGGGGCGGGGTCTCACTGTGGGTACATGTGTGTACTCAGTTGGTCATCTACACCTGCACATCTCTTGTTCTAAGGCTGTTTGGCCCATGTGTCTTTTTTTTTTTTTTTTTAAGATTTTATTTATTTGACAGAGAGGGACACAGCGAGAGAGGGTACACAAGCAGGGGAGTGGGAGAGGGAGAAGCAGGCTTCCTTCCGAGCAGGGAGCCCGATGCGGCCCATCTCAGGATCCCAGGATCATGACCTGAGCCGAAGGCAGACGCTTAACGACTGAGCCACCCAGGCGCCCCTGGCCCATGTGTCTTGTCTACAACACCCCCTCCAGCTTCCCTCACCACTGTTCCATGCCCAAGGGTCATTGTTGGGGCGCGCATTCTGAGTCAGAGCAGACCCAGGGTTAAACTTTGTGGTTTTGACCTTTTTGTACCTGACAGACCTTAATTTCCAAATCTACACGATGGGGTCCTGGCCCATTGGAGTGATTAGGCCGAGACTAAATGTGACAGTGTGGCCACCAAGGGACGGGCCTGTGCTGGCCTCCAGGTGGGACCAGGGGCCTCAGGAAGCCCTCTGTTCTTAATCTCTCCTAGCCAAGGGCTGGCTTTTCTCTTTGCTCAGCGAGCCTCTTTTCAAATGGAGATGGCTCCAGCCAGACTTCTTTCATGAGGTTGGCTAGGCCCCTGACACCTTGCGGTAAGTTTATTAGCTTTATTTTGGATGGCAAAGGGAAAGAAAATGGGGGAGCGAGGCCTCCCAATTCTGGGGAGCCTCCCAATTTTTGGGGAGCCTCCTGATGTTTGGGGAGAGGCCTTCCCAGATTCTGGCCCCTCGCAGGCACTGCTGCCTGAGCTCGCTGTGGTCCCTGCCTCGTGTGGTCCACACATGTGTAGTGACTAGTCTGGCCGCCGCGGCCTCACAGATCCCCTCATGAACTTGTCACCTGGCAGTTGTAACTGAGCCAAATGAAATTTCATTTTTGCAGGACAGAAACCAGGATAACTTCAATTTCATCTGGCCCTATGGCTCTATGGTAGGGGAGTCTGAGGAGCACCAAGATCCCTGAGAAAGGACGCAGGCCTCCTGCGAGGGTCTGAGAGGAAGCTGAGGCCGGGCGAGTTGGTCCTTGACAGAGGGCTGGGGAGCTCGAGGGGAGACCAGTCATAGAGCCGCAGCAGGCAGGACGACCTCTCCTACAGGCCCAGGGGTCAGCAGATGGGCCAGTGGAACAGAGTCGAGAATCTAGAACAGGCTCAGCCATGTGGGAACTTTTTGACCAGGGTGGCGCTGCAGAACCATGGGGAGAAGCAGCTGTTGAACCAATGGTGCTGGGCAGCTGGGCGACTCTGGGTGACCAGAGTGACTTGGAACCACACACTTGGAGTGGACGCATCCCACACTTCCGTGTTCCGAAGGTGTGCATGGACGCATAGGTAAAAAACCTGACGAAAACTGAGGGGTAAGGGGAAGGCTCCGGCGCCTGCTCATTGTCCTGACGGGTGGTGCTCACATGGTCTCGTGTGTCCAGTTTACGTGTGCTTTATGCACTTTTGTATTTGTATCACACTTCACAGTAAAAAAGAGTTCTCAAAGAGGACCCCAGCATACTGGGGGAGATGTGAGGAAGCCTGTCCATCCTCGGCACAAGGCTCGCAGGACTGACAGGAGATCCAGCCTGGCTGGACGGTGCTGGGATGGTGTCCTGGGTGGGGGATGAACAGGGCTGCTGACTGCTCGGGTGGAAACCCATGCAGGCCCAGGTCCCAGGACGTCCTTGGGCTGCGTGAGAAGCTCTGGCCGTCCATAGGGCTGTCAGGACCCCGTGAGCATTTTCAGTGCCCTGGGGCTACAGGACGGACACAGGCTGGGGCCCCAGCTGGACGCAGAACAGCAGGTGGGAGATGCAGACCGAGTGGGAACCAGGGCCTGGCCATGCTGCTGCTGCCTGCTTCCTGGTTCTCAGACTCTCGAGGTATCTTCCTTCTGGGTCTTTACACTGACCCTTCACTTGGACTGGATGCTCCTTCCTGCCCACGAGATGGCACCTTTTAGGTGCGTCGATCATCCACCACCCTTCCCTTGAGTGCCAGCCCTGGAGGAGCAGGAGTGGTGACCGCTGCTTGTGGAAGAAATGAATAAAAGCTGGAGTGAGCAGGAGATGCAGGCCTTCCGGAGCTGAGGTCTGCCTTGGTGACAATTGTGGTGTCAAGGTTATTGAACCGTGGTACCGGGTGGCCAGTTCCAAGGGTGTTCCCAGAGCAGGCACTCACTTCCCGGGAGTGTGGAGTCTGGGTGGTGGAGGCTGGACCCAGGGGAGTCACAGGGACCACAGGAGGCTGCAGGCCGCAGTGCACGATTGGAGTCAGGTGCACCAAAGGGCTGCCCGTAGTCGGTCCTTGAGACCCAGTGGTGGGAGGCTGGCAGAAGGACCGAGGGACAGGCATATGCCACTCTGAGTGATTAGGGCATGGAGGAAGGACCCTTTTGGGGTAGGAGCCTGTTAACTCCATTCCTGTGTTGGCTTTGAGATGCTTGTGAGCCTAGAATGACAGGTGAGCATGTTGAGCCAGCTGTAGAACAGTGTAGTGTGGCTCCTCCCTCAAGAATCCTGCCGCCCTGGGCCGTAAGCAAGAGTAATAATCTCTCCAGCCTCGTAGGGCTGGTCTCTGAAAGTGCATTCTGATGCTGGGCCAGGTGAGAGTTATGTGACAGCTGATCCCTCCCATTCTGCTGCTGGAATGATCCTGGTGGTTCCCTGCTGCCGATGAGGCCAGGTGCTTGGGAAGCCATTCGTGCCCATCATCCTTGAGCACGCATTTCCTGAAGGTGCAGGGAGCTGGACGTCGGTACAGCACTCGAGCTTACAGCCTGGGTCCCAGTTGGCCAACTGTCCTGGGAATGTCCGATCTAGCCGTGCCCCTGGAGACGTTTCCCCTGGGGCAGTGCCTGCAGCGGAGGACGTGTACACCATGACACCCTGTTGGTGGTCTGGGACAATCACCGTTCCTCTGTGCCTTCCCCACCACTGGTCTCTGCTCTGGGGGAGGGACTGCCTGATGGCCGGAGGCACCTTGCGTGGCTGAGGTGAGGTGCTAGTGGAAGGTCTTGGCCCATTTCCCTATTGGGTGGAAAGGTTCCTTTTGCTTTATAGTAGCGCTAACCATGTATCACCAATGCCATTTCCTACTCCAGGCCTTCCTTTTCCACTCCCTTTACTTTTACATTTTCTTCTGAGATCACTGTAGATTTACATACAGTTGTGAGAAGTAGTTCAGAGAGACAGACCCCTGGCACGCATTCCCCCCTCCCCCCAACCGGCATCGGTGATACATGGTTAGCGCTACTATAAAGCAAAAGGAACCTTTCCAC
>NC_058406.1:187837838-187884162 GCF_002201575.2 Neomonachus schauinslandi
CCACGCAGTCCCCTGAGGGCATCTAGGACACTGACGTCCACACGCTCCACTGACCTTTCCAGATTTACCAGTGTTACGTGCATCTGCGTGTGCGCACACCGTGTGCATGTACTTGTGGGCAGTCTTGTTAACCGTGTAGGTTTTTGTGACCACCAGAGTCAAGTGCAAAACAGCTCCGTGACCAGGACCCTGCCTGCCCTGTGTAGCCATGGCCACCGTCTTCTCCTGCCCCCACCCCCCACCCTAAGATCTTACCAGATCAAGGATTTTTTATAAATGGAATCATGCAGGGTGTCGCTGTCAGGGAGGAGCCCAGTGCCCTCGAGATCCACGCAGGCTGTGCGCATCCAAAGTCGGACCCTTTTGATTGCTGAGGAGCGTTCCATGATGTGGGAGGACCAGAGTTAGGTTAAACATTTGCCCATTGAAGGCGTGGGATGTTTCCAGTTGGGGGCTGTTATGAATAAATTTGCTGTGAAGTTCATGTCCAGGTTTTGTGTGAACTTGAATGTCCATTTATGTGGGACAAATGCCTGAGAGTGCAGCTGTTGGGTCATATGGTGAGCACATGCTTAGCATTTTAAAGAAACTGCAGGTCAGACTGTTGAATCTCAGATCTGTACCTCTGAAACAAATAATGCAATATATGTTAAGAAAAAAAAAAGAAGAAGAAGAAGGTAGCGGGAGGGGAAGAATGAAGGGGGGGAAACCAGAGGGGGAGACGAACCATGAGAGACGATGGACTCTGAAAAACAAACAGGGTTCTAGAGGGGAGGGGGGTGGGGGGACGGGTTAGCCTGGTGGTGGGTATTGAGGAGGGCACGTTCTGCATGGAGCACTGGGTGTTATGCACAAACAATGAATCATGGAACACTTCATCTAAAACTAATGATGTAATGTGTGGGGATTAACATAAGAATAAAAAAAAATAATAAAAATAAAGAAACTGCAGGTCTGTTTTCCAGAGTGGCTGCACCATTTTATGTGACCACCAGCAAGGTGGGAGACCCTTGCCATTCTGATGGGTATGCAGGGACACCTCACATGGTTTTAATCTTCGTTTTCCTCATGGCTAATGCTGTCGAAGATCTTTCCATGGGCTTTTTTTGCCATCTTTATATCCTCTTCCGTGAAATGTCTGATCACACATTTTGCCCATTTTCTAATTGGATTGTTTTGTTTTTACTGCTGAGTTTTGAGTCCTTTATGTGAGCCAGAGAGAAGTCCTTTGGTCTGTGATTTGCAGACATGCTCTCCAGTCAGTAGCTTGGCTTTTCACCCTCTTCACAGGGTTTTCGTGGAGCAAAAGTTCTTTTTTTTTTTTTTTTTTAAGATTTTATTTATTTATTCATGAGAGACACAGAGAGAGAGAGAGAGAGGCAGAGGGAGAAGCAGGCTCCCAAGGAGCAGGGAGCCCGATGCGGGACTCGATTCCAGGACCCTGAGATCATGACCCGAGCCGAAGGCAGACGCTTAACCATCTGAGCCACCCAGGCGCCCGAGCAAAAGTTCTTAATTGCGGTGTGGTTCAAGTTGTCATTTAGGGACAGCGCTTTTGGTGTCCAGTCTGTAGAAACCGTGTGGCTTCACCTTTACCACTGAGATGCACAGTGCAGCTGGGGTAGCGATAAAGATGAGTTTTTTTAACCTGTGCCTGTCCAGTTGACCCAGCTCCATTGTTGGAAAGGTTCTTTCTCTGCTGCTCTGCACGGTCATAAATTGAGTGTCTACACTTAGTGGATTTGTTTCTGGACTCTCTTCTATTCCATGGTCTGTTTACCCCCAAGCCAATACCTCAGAGTCTTACTTACCAATCTTTATATTAAGTTCTGTTATGGAATAGTGTGAGTACTTCAGATTTGTTCTTTTTTAGGATTGTCCTGACTGTTCTTGGCCTTTTGCATTTCACATAAAATGGAGAATAAGTTTTGTGAGTTTCAAATACAGCTACTGTGTTTTGGTTGGGATTGCATTGGATCTTCGATAAGCTGGGGAGAAATGACATTCTGCCAGTTCTGAGGCTTGTGGCCCATGAGCATGGTGGATCCTGTTATTCGCCAGGTCTTCCCTCATGCTTTTAAAAAAGGTTTTGTGGTTTTCTGTGCATAGGTCTTGTGCCTCTTTTGTTAGACTTATAACTAGACATTAATGATTTTGGATACTATTGTATTTCTATAAACAGCATAGTAATGTTTCATTGTCTAGTTGTTGCTAGTATTTGTAAATACAATTATTGTTTACGTTGACCTTGTATCTGCCAGTATTGCTCTGTTTTAATTAATCCTAATAGCTTTTCTATAGGATCATTCAGGTTTTTATCATACACAATGTCATTTGCAAATAATGAATTTTTTATACCCTTCCTATCCTTATTCCACTTATTTCTTTTTCTTGCCCAGTTGCATTGGCTAGAACCTTAGTACAAATATGAACAGAAGTAGTGATAGCAAACGTCCTTGTCTCATCCAGTACCATTTGTTGTTTTTCAGATTAGGTTGGGATAATCATTGTGCTGATGGGAAGTACCCAGAGGCAGGAGAGAGCTGATGCTGGGAGACAGGGGTTCTGGAGGGGTCCTGGGGACATGGGTCCGGGTCCTTGCAGTGGGATGAAGCATTGTGGGGGAGGTGGGGAGTAGCAGCAGATGGATTGTTCGAGTAGGTGGATATCCTTGTCTGATGGCTTCTGTCCTCTCATGAAACATGTCAGCAGCTGAGCATGAAAATAAGGGAGAAGAGGCAAAGGAAGCTGTAAGATTTCTCAAAGAATTAGTGCCATTGAATGTGTGGGGTGTCCTGATTGGATGGGGGCCACCAAATGTGCGGTGACCCAATCCGGTGGAGGCCGGCCCCATGGGTGAGGCAGAACAAAGGAGAGTTTATTGAATACACCGCAGGGGAGCAGTGGGTGGGCAGGACAGCACGAGGGACAGGGAGGGAGAGACTATCTGCCAGGAGGCGGGCGTGCGGGGCTGCAATTAAAGGGGGAAGTGAGGAGGTATGGGAATGTAGGGAATTTTCCTTTTTTGGTACCTGTGTCCGGGGGTAAGTGGCCCATTGGGCAGCTAGGGCTTATGGCTCTTTTGGGGTGGGTCACCTGATCGGCCTGTTTGTATTCAGCCAGGGGGCTGGGGGTGACTGTGGGCCCTCTACCTTCTCCAGGTTTCCATGGCTCAAGTTGGCTGCCTAAAAGCGGCCTCTACAGAGTGGGCCCCACACTTCTCTGAGGTGTGGTCTTTAGTCTGTGGCTCTGCTGGTTCATTCAGAGTTGGGGCAGTCGTGCTGGACAGGCTGGGGTTCCCACCTGCGCACAGTAAAGCAGGAGCGGAGAGCACAGCTTGAAGCTGAAGGTGAGGGCATGACAGTGTGGGGGCTCCGGAGTGCTGGGGTCAGCATCTGCAGGACTGAGCTGGGGGGTAGGTGATGATCTGAGAATGGGGTGTTGAGAGGAAATGCCAGAGTGGGGGTGAAGGGGGACAGTTACAGATGGTGACAGGGTCAAGGGCATAACTGGGGCAGAGGACGAGGTCATTGGCAGGAAGAAGAGGTCAAGACTGAGGAGCAGGGAGTTGAAGGGTGGTCACAGGAAATTGAGACCACCAGGAATTCAGACCTGGCGCAGCGATGGGGCGATGCCCACAGCAAGGGCTGGTGTTGGTGGTGGGCACAGCGGATGGCTGGTGTCAGCTGGGACTCCTGCAAAGAGGAGTGGGGAAGGGGCTGCAGGCCACAGTGAGGAACAGGGCAGGTGGGTACCCCTTTCCAGGCCAGGGGGCTGAGGTAGTTTCAGAATTGGGGAATCGAGAGCAGGGTCAGAAGTCCTCTTGATGCTGCTTCTCTGATCAAGCCTGTCTCTTCCTTCCTTCCCAGCTCAGCCAGGTTCTCAGGAGGTGGGGCCCCCACCGTGTCCTTGCCAATTCTCCATGGGGGGACCTCTGCTGAGCTCGCAGTGGTCTCTGTATCCTTCTCTTTTAAAAACACAGGAAGGGGGCGCCTGGGTGGTTCAGTCATTGGGCATCTGCCTTCGGCTCAGGTCATGATCCCGGGGTCGTGGGGTCGAGGCCCCCCCCGCCCTGAATTGGGCTCCCTGCTCCTCGGGAAGCCTGCTTCTCCCTCTCCCACTCCCCCTGCTTGTGTCCCTCTCTCGATGTGTCTCTCTCTGTCAAATAAATAAATAAAATAAAATCTTAAAACACACACACACACACCCAGGGGAGGGCTCGTTCTTTGAGAAGGGTCACCTGGGCAGTGGGAGGTACACCCGCGAGGCGGTGTCTTGACACTGTACTTAGTTCAAGGCCTTTTCCATTTCCCTGGATGCCCAGGTGCATCCTCAAGGCTGGCGCCCTGGGCCTCTCTGGCCCAGCCACATGTGCCGTCCAGGCTCGTGTCCTGCTAATTATTAGGGACTTGGTATCTAACTGGATGTTTTCAATGGGATATGTGTCCTTTGTCCCGTGAGCTGTTGCATGGCCCCATCATGATTGACCTCAGGACCACTTTGTCGTGTTTATCGTACATGTTTTGCCCAGCTGATCATCTGTTTTCTGGTTTTGTAGGCTTTGTTTTGTTTTGCTCCTCAGTGCAGACATTTTGAAGATCTAGTGCAACTGGATTTGTCAGTTCTCCTTTTCGTTTCTGGATTTTGTGTCACTTTTAGAAAGGCTTTCCCCTGTGCTGGGATCAGACAGGTATTTTTCCCTTCTTCCTGATATCCCTGCGGCTTTATTCTTCCTTATGGCTGTGTCTCTGATGAGTCTGGAGTGGGATTTTTTTTTTCTTTTTCTTTTTTAAAGATTTTATTTATTTATTTGAGAGAGAGAGAGAGCAGGAGAGGGGGGAGGGTCAGAGGGAGAAGCAGACTCCCTGCCGAGCAGGGAGCCCGATGCGGGACTCGATCCTGGGACTCCAGGATCGTGACCTGAGCCGAAGGCAGTCGCTTAACCAACTGAGCCACCCAGGCGCCCCCCCTTTTTTTTTTTAAGATTTTATTTATTTTGGTGGGGGAGCAGAGGGTGAGGGAGAGAATCTCCAGCAGACTCCACGCCAAGCACAGAGCTCTACGTGGGGCTCGATCCACAACCCTGAGATCATGACCTCAGCTGAAATCAAGAGTCGGATGCTTCACCAACGGAGCCACCCAGGCGCCCCTGGAGTTAATTTTGGGGTGAGGAGAGAGGTAGATCCTATCCTGTTTTTCTAGGCGCTTACCTGCTATCTGTAGCCACGCATTGAAGTGGTGCTCCCTGGTGGCCCTGTGTGGCCCTACTGTGCCCCCTACAGTGGCCACCCTAGTCCTCCCATGTGCATCTCTGTTGGCCCCTCTCCTGGATGCTCTGTCCTGGGCTTCCTGGTGCCAGTTTGCCCTGGGCACTGCTCAGACCTACTTCCAAGGGCCCTCCTTCGTCTCTCTTCTGCTCACTTGCCCTTTCCCTGCATCTGACAACCTGTCCCATCCTCATCCTGTTACTCTTGTCTTCTCCTATCCACTCCCTCCTGGGTAGGTGTGTGGGTCCCTGTGCCTCTTCTGTGAAGTTGCTCTCACCCCCCATCTGATCACATCAGTCATTTGTCTGAAAGCTTCTGTGGCTCCCACAGCCTGTGGGTAGAGTCCAGCTCCTCAGCTGGGGACAGAAGATGCTCCTGGAGCTGACTGTGGCACATGCTGTCCTTGCTGGTTCGGACCTGATAGCCAACAGGAGTGCTGACACCTGTTCTCCCAGAACAGAGAGCGCTTACAGGTGCCTAGAAGAGGGTTACCTTGCATGGCTCCCAAGTCCAACAGAAGTGACCCAAAGTGTGCATTCCCCATCCGTCTGCCTCTCTGAACCCCCACTGTGACCACTTCTGGTCTTTTTGTGTGTCTTTCTTGTGTTTCTTAGGTACATAAAAATGTATGTTCTTACTTTATTCCTTCTTTACACAAAAGGTAGTGTACCATAAACAGACTTTATATCTTTTTTCTTCACTGAACAGCACTTTTTTTTTTTTTAGATTTATTTATTTGGGTGCCTGGGTGGCTTAGTCAGTGAAGCGTCTGCCTTCAGGTCAGGTCATGATCCCAGGGTCCTGGCATTGAGCCCCACATTGGGCTCCCTGCTCAGCGAGGAGTCTGTTTCTCCCTCTGCTCCTCACCTCTGCTCATGCTCTGTCTCTCTCAAATAAATAAATAAAATCTTTTAAAAAAAGACAACCAAGATTTATTTATCTGAGAAAGAGAGAGAGCGCACGTGTGAGTGGGAGGAGGGGCGGAGGGAGAGGGGGAATCCCAAGCCAACTCTGCACTGAGCGTGGAGCCTGACGTGGGGCTCAATCCCACAGCCCCGAGATTGTGATCCGAGCTGAAATCAAGAGTCAGGTGCAACCAACTGAGCCTCCCAGGTGCCCCTGAACAAACACTATTTCTTAGCGACCATTCCATGATGGTGCACAGGAAGCTCTTCATAAACCCCTCAGGGTCTTAGTTAGGCCCTGTGACAGACAGAAAGGTCATTTGCAGTGTTTTCTGTCATAAAGGCTGTTGGAACAGGGGCCAGCCCTGGGGGACTGCTGGTGAGCGCGCCCGGGGGGATGGCCGCTCTGTGCTCCGTCGCTGCCCCCGTCCAGGGGTGCCCGTGGTAGCACCCGCAGGTCCGCACCTGCTGCTCTCAGAGCGTGCCCTGGGAGGCCCGGCTGTGGGCTTGCAGCTCCTGTGCCTCCTTCCTTCTCCTCACGGGTGCCGGGCTTGACCTCGCTCACTGATGCACATCCTGCTCCTCGGCGGACGGTAGGGCCTGTCCTCAGTCCCCTCCCGTCCCCTGTCCCTGCCCCCAGTGCAGAGCCGAGTAGAGCAAGGAAGCTGGGAGGGAGGAGAGCTTGTTGAGTGACCAGAGCAGGCACGCCAGTCAAGTGGGTGGGGCTGCCTCTTCACAGCCTGGCGCTGTCATGTCTTAGGGTCTCTGGGCATCTGGTCCTTCCCTGACTGGATGGTGCAGGCCATGGGGCACCTCGGGCCTGAGCTTGTCCACTCCATAGCTGCACCGAGCTGTGCCAGGCCTGGTCCCCCTGACCAAAGTCTCCTCTTGCAGGGGCCAGCATGTGGTTAGGACAGGGACTGTGCCCTTAACAAGCTTGTCCTCTAGTGGAAGAGACAGGCCAGGACAGATAGTGCCCTCGTGCCTGGTGTCCAGTGCCCAGCCTCCGCTGCTCGGGAAGCTGCCGTGGGGCACGTGTGCCCACGGGGGTCTGGGTCATTGGTGGGATGGGAGTCTTCCAAGGTGAGCCAGTCAGGAGTGGGGGAGGGTGAGCACATGGGATAGGTGCTAGGGGTGAGCCCTGGAATGGGGGCCGGGCTCCGGGGGCCCTTGCTGCGTGTGAGTCCTGCATCACCCTCTGTTTGCACTGATGGATAAACCTATGTCTCTGGGACGCCCGCCCTAACTTGGGCAGTGTCAGCTCTGCATCAGGTTTCAGGGAGGGGTCACAGCACCTCACCCACAGCATTCAGATGACCTGACCTTGTTACTCTGTAGAATGGCAATATGTACTTTCCCAGAGTGAGGGGTGTCTAGAGATTTTCTCATTTTTTGCTATTGTAGATAATGCTGCAAATAAAACCAGCTCTTTTGACTGCAAGTTATAGGAGCCTACTCCAAAAAGCCAAGCACAGCTTCACATCTGGGGGGTGGGAAGTCCCCAGAACCAGAGGGAAGGCGGGGGGTGGGCCTGCTTGGGCCTTATGCAGCCTGGGCTGCCCCAGGTTCCATCCTCAATCTTTTCCTCTCTCTGAACAAGGCCATGGGTGAGTAAAGCGACACCGCCCCTCCCAGGCTCCGGGTTCTCGTTACACCATCGCTAATCCTCACACAGGGGATACTAGGGTGGGCATGAGGGGTGATGTGGTGGAGTGGTTAACAGGGGACTTTGGATGTAGGCATGGCTTCAGTTTCCCTGTGTAGCAAATGGGATAATGACAGAGACCTGCTGGGAGGCTGTGACATTGGGTGTCGCAGGAGCATGGATCTGTTCCTGCTGGGCTGGGGTCTGGGGCCTGGGCCTCCGTCCCAGAAGCCAGGGGCCCCAGCAGCACTCTCAGCACAGTCTTTGGGGATGACCCAGGGCTGTGGCCACTGTCCTTCCAGGAGGCTGCTCCCACCTCAGTCCCATACTCTTGTGCAGCTTACATGGGCTTGGAGCTGAAACCTGGAAAAAATCGCCCAGATTTTCTGTTTGACATTCCAGCCAGACTTGGGGGAAGGATTTGTGAACAAGGTGGGAGAGGCCCTGCTTACCACCCCCCTGCCCCTCTGTGGCCTGGGTGTGGTGCACTGGCCATTCCGTGGGACCCCACTATGTCATCTTGGCCTTGGTGGCTCAGTTGAGGGTTGAGTCTTTCACTTCTGGTGGGCTTTTCCTGGACTGGGGCTGGGAGGAGGCAGCTGAGTGAGGCCTGGGGAAGGATGTCAGCTGGGGTCCAGGGGCCTGGGGCCCAGAAGGCTTAGGGCTGAGCCTGGAGGGGCCACCCCTCAACGGAGACTGTCCTGGGATCGGGCGTCCACTGTGGTGTTTCCCTGGCACTCCCAGGGTTATCTTAGGGTCACCTTGGGCTCAGAGAAGGTCATCAGCAGCCCAAGGACCTGCCCAAAGTTACAGGGAGACTGCCCTTAGGCATCTTCCAGCAAGGAGCACTGCTACAGGGGCCCAAAGCAGACCCAGGGCTTCGGGAGGGTGGGCCCACCAGAGTCAGGGGCTGAGGGCCCGAGTAAGCTGCCACAGCCCAAACCAGGAGACCAGCGTCTCCACTGTGGGCTGGCCAGGATTCTTCCCCTTGTGGCTGGGTTGGGGGAGGGGATGCTGAGGCTCTCCAGATCCTGCTTCGTGATGAATTTTCATGGATGGCCTTCAAAATGAGTAAACCAAAAGGCACGTAGAGCTGCTTGCTCTTTTTGGTTGTTTTCTGGAGGACATGGGCATCAGAACCTCTTTTAATCCATAAAGTGCTGTGGACGACGCCTTCTAAATCTGGCTGAACTTAACACAGTCAGGTGGGGCTTTGCTGCCGGCGCCTGACTTTAAGAAGTGAAACATCCTGTGACCCTGTGAGCCCACTCTGCCGGGGAGCCTGGGCCTGGGGGTCCCCTCCCCTTGCCACGGCTGGAGACGGAGTGCCTTGCTCCTTGCTTATGGTCCCTTGGGGTGGGTTGTTCAGGTCAGCTCTCCTGGAAGGCCCGGAGAGGTGAAGGTCACACCTCGTATGTGGGGTTGCCTGCTCCCTGGGGTGGAGAGGGGCTGGAGGGGAGGGGGCTGTGAGCGGCTAGGAGGGAAGGAGAGGCTTGCAGAGTGGGTGAGGCTCTGCCATGCCCTGCGTTTGCAGTTTGTAGCCTGCACAGCCCTCAGGGCAGTTCCGGGAGTGCCCAAGGAGAAGGTGACCTTGTGCAGTGCATCCTGGGGGCAGGCGGGTCAGCGATGCCGTGGAGGACCAGGGCCTTGAGAGGCTTGCAGAAAACAGCTCCCAGAGGCTGGCACCTGGGCCCTGGAGAGGCAGCCTAATGGGGAAGGCCCGCAGCCCGCGCAGCCCTCCTTGCTCCCTGCTCTGAGCCGCGCTGCCCTTTCTGGGAACCCTGAGTGTGTGAGCCAGAGCGGGGGTGGGGCAAGCGCCCCTGCCAGGAATGTTGTCCAGCAGTGCTGACTGTGGGCTGGAGATGGGCCTCGTCGGGGTGGGGCTAGCCATCTCACCTGCTGGCCTGCCCCACCTGGAGCTGGCCTTGACAAGCTTCCCATTCCTCCTCCACAGGCTAGTGGTAGCCACCTGCTGTCTGCAGCCCGACCAACTGCTCTTCAGAAGGAGGCACTCCGGAGACACAGCTGCCGGGCCTGCCGTGCCCTTGGCACCCTGGCTGCTCAGACAGTCTCACTGCTGGGCACTGGGGGCCGAGACCGCAGGACTCTGAGGGCACACCCTGCCCTGGCGTCTCTGTGGCTAGGGGGCCGCCCTCTGGCCACACCTCCCTGTTAGCACTGACGCACTGACCCTGGAAGACTGATGAGAGAGGGGAGGGAAGGCCAGGCCATGGCTGCTCCCAGACCCCACCCAGGATCCTGAGGTCTGGGAGGGGAGGGGGCTTCTAGAACTCCCAAGGGCTCCCAGGGGCCTCTGCTCATTGCCTTGCCCTCCCTTCGCCCTCACTGAAGTGCTGGGACACGGCAACGTTGTTATCTGGGTAATTAGCTTCAGACCCTGGACTGAAGCTGGCCAGGTCCTGGGCTGCTTCCCACAGGCTGCGCACCTGACCGCAAGAGGGAGGTGAGGCCCTGCCCGCTGAGCAGCCGAGGTGTCAGGGCTCTTGAGAGGCAGGCTGCGGGCACCCTCCCACCCTGCCCTTTCTGCCTGGGGCCCGTGTCCCTCAGGACTGCCTGGGCCTGGTCGCGGCGTGGGGCCTTGTGACCTAGCCTTGCCCGGGGCAGAGGGCACCACCGAGCCTCAGGGAGGGGATGCCCCCACGGGTGCTGGTCCAGCCTGCTGCCCCACTCCTGAGGCCCAGTCTGGCCCCTGTGCTCCCCGGTCTGGTGCCCCGAGCCGGCCCCCCGGCGGGTAGCCCCCGCCATGGCCGAGCACCTGGATCTGCTGGCAGAGATGCCCATGGTGGGCAGGATGAGCACGCAGGAGCGGCTCAAGCATGCGCAGAAGCGGCGTGCCCAGCAGGTGAAGATGTGGGCCCAGGCTGAGAAGGAGGCCCAGGGCAAGAAGGGCCATCGGGAGCGGCCATGGACGGAGGCAGCCCGTGGTAGGCCACAGAAGCGGGTCCTCTTCCCTCCCAGTGTCACCCTTCTAGAGGCTGCTGCCCGAAATGACCTGGAAGAAGGTGAGCGTGGCTGAGCCCCGGGGCACAGTGCCATCCTGTGGAGGCCTAGGGGCTGGCCTGGCATCTTCAGTGGCATGCTCTAAGTGGTCGGCCACCTGAGGCTAGCCCGTGATGGGGCGGCACACACAGGGTGCTGCTGCAGGGATGAGGCTGACGGGGGGTTGAGCAGGGGCATCGGGCAAGCCCACAGGAGCCTGGACAAGTGCCCAGGGCTTCGCTCAGGTGGGCTGGGAGTGGCCCAGAGTCTTCGCGCCTCTTGCCAGGGTGCTGGGCGATGGTCAGGAGAGTCCTGGCCACCACCTGCTTGGGTCCTCAGTCTCCACCTCTGTAAAGGAGGACGGTAACGCCCCACCCCAGCAGGTTAGAGCGCGGGGGCAGGGGCCCCCCACAGGCCAGCCCCCTTGACACCTGCCTCAGGCCCCGTCTTTGACTTCTTCCTCCCCATCAGGATCTTCCTGGCTAGATGACAGGCCTGAGCTTTTGGCAGGCTCCTCGTTCCTCCCCGGCAACCCTGGGTGCTCACAGCCCCTCTCTCCCGGAGAGGCTCTGGAGGGCTCTTCCTGCTTTCCTCCAGGGCAGAGGCTGGGGTGCAGAGGGCAAGGAGGGGCGGGCAGTGCCTCAGGGCAGGGAAAGTAGAGGAGGGTGTGGTGGGCGTGCCGCAGGCCATGGCTGTGAGAAGGAGGGTGAGTCCTCCTGTTGCCTGTGGGGCACAGTCTGAGAGGGCCAGGCCGTCAAGGAGGTCCACGGTGACCTTGGCAACAGCCTGGGCCCACTGAACGATGAGGACAGGGACTAGCTCTGCTGAGGGGAGACCCTGGAGGGGACAGGCCTGGACGCCTTGGGCCCACACTGCGGGCCTGCTCTGGGCTGGGGCATGTGTAGGGTTCAAACGCTCTGCTAGTGGAAAAGGCTTGGGGGAGCATGGGACCCAGTGAGGGTATTGTTGGGGGAGGGTGCCAGAAGCCCGGCCGGGGACTGTCCTCAGGAGCCTGAGGCTTGGAGTGTCGGGATTCAGGGGGGTGGGTCCTGCTTGGTGCTGGAGGCAGGAGCATGCTGTGTATGCGGACTTGGGGCAGACAGAGACCCAGTGCCCGGCTCTTGAGCCCTCAGCCTGGGCTCGGGGGTCCCTCTGGCCCCCTGCACCTCTGTCCTCCTCGGCATTCCCTGCTCCCAGCTGCAGCACAGCGGTCAGCCCGGGTACCCTCAGGTACCCTGCACCCCGACTAGAACAGTGTTGGCCTGTGGCCGGACCTCTCTCTGAGCTCTTACCACACTCCCTCCTCCCCCTTCTCACAGTCCGCCAGCTCCTTGAGAGTGGGGTCAGCCCCGACCTGGCCAATGAGGATGGCCTGACGGCCCTGCACCAGGTCAGCCATGCCGGGCGGGGAGGGGGTGGGAGAGGAGGGGGCGCTGGCCTGGGCTCTGGCACTCAGGCTCTGTGGTTTGTAGAGCTGCATCGATGACTTCCGGGAGATGGTGCAGCAGCTCCTAGAGGCTGGGGCCAAGGTCAATGCCTGCGACAGTGAGAGCTGGACACCCCTGCATGCTGCGGCCACCTGTGGCCACCTGCACCTGGTAGAGCTGCTCATTGCCCGGTAGGGCCCCGTCAGTGTGGCCAGAGTGGGCGTTTGTATCAGGAAGGGGCTGCAGTTGGGTCAGGAGAGGCAGGACCTTCCTTGCAGACAGGAGTTCATCCTGAGACACAGCCCAGGTGTCTCCCCTGCAGGAAGCATGCTTGGCCCTTGCTTCATGTGTTTCCACTCACCTTTGCTTACCCTGACTTCACCCTGGCATGGAGATCAGGGCCTGGGCAGAGGCTGCAGACACAAGGGAATGAGCATGTACTCGGAGAAGTGTGGTGGTTCTCCTGGGCGCATCCTCCTGCCAAGCCCCCTTGGGAGTTTGGGAGCTCCTCGAGGGTGGGCCTTGGCCTCTAGCTCTGGTCTCCCTGGGGTCTGACAGAGACATGCCCTTCTGGCCAGAGTGATGAGGGCAGCACCGGCAAAGACGGAGGGGGCACCTGGCCATGGACGGGGCCTTTGACAAGGAGGCTGGAGCAGGGCAGGGCTTCTTGGTGAACGGGAGGGGTGGTCGGCTTTACCAGCGTCCAGGAACATCCCCCACTGCCACGGCCCCTCAACTCTGACCCCCACAGCAGAACGGATGGTCAGGGGCTCAGGCTCTCCTTGGCGTGGTCTAGGTGCTGATGGTGGGTGTGTGGGTGGTTGGCAGTCTCTTCCCTTCACACACACATGCTGTAGAGTGGGCACCCACCTTTGTGTTCTGCGCTCCTCTGCAGCTCCCTGTCCTCCCCCTGGCCGTGCCTCTGCTTGAGCCTTGTTCCCTGCAGCTCTGTCCTGGCATCCAGGCTCTCCTCCTTCCTCTACTTTTTGCTCCCTGAGGCTCCTAGAGTCCTGGCACCCCCTCCTGGCTGGTGGGCCCACTGTGTGGGTTGACAGGGGTGCATGGGTGTGGAACCTGGAGCTCAGACACGGGTGGAGACTGGGGGGTGGCCTAACTGGCTTGAGGGCAGGATCCAGAGCTGAGGGGCATCAGGGGCCTGGGCCTCTTCCATCTGTGACCCACACTGTCCTGGAGAGCAGCCCCAGGCTGAGGGCCTCCACAGAGGGTGGACTAGAGGCCTCCCTGGGAGAGAAAGGCTCTGTGGCCAAAGCCCCTGTCCATTCTTCTGGCAGTGGTGCCGACCTCCTGGCCGTCAACACTGATGGGAACATGCCTTACGACCTCTGTGAGGATGAGCAGACGCTGGACTGCCTGGAGACAGCCATGGCCAGCAGCGGTGAGTGGGACCCCACTCGCCCACGCAGGGTGCCTGGGGCACCAGCTGAGCTCGCTGCCCTTCAGGCGTCACCCAGGACCGCATTGAGGGGGCCCGGGCGTTGCCAGAGCTGTGCATGCTGGACGACATCCGCAGCCTGCTGCAGGCGGGAGCCAACATCGATGTCCCCCAGGACCATGGGGCCACACTGGTGAGGATGGGGCCACGTGAGGTGCAGGTGGGGAGGTCGCTGCTGGAGGGGCACGGCAGGGACTCAGGGCTGAGCGCTTTGCCTGTAGCTACACATCGCGGCCGCCAATGGGTTTGGCGAGGCAGCTGCCCTGCTGCTGGAGCACCGGGCCAGCCTGGGTGCCAAGGACCAGGACGGCTGGGAGCCGCTGCACGCTGCAGCCTACTGGGGCCAGGTGAGTGCGGGGTGGGGGGCGGCCGGCCCGGCAGGGGCGGGGGCTGCCCTGGCTCCGGGCCCGGGCCCTTCAGCAGCCCGGGCTCGCCGGCCCTCAGGTGCATCTGGTGGAGCTGCTCGTGGCACACGGGGCCGACCTGAACGGGAAGTCTCTGACGGGCGAGACGCCTCTCGGTGAGCTGGGGCCGCCTCTGCCAGTGTAGAGGGTGGGTGAGAGGGCACCGCTGACCCCCCGCCCACTTCTCCTAGACGTGTGCGGGGACGAGGAGGTGCGGACCAAGTTGCTGGAGCTGAAGCACAAGCATGACGCGCTCCTGCGCGCCCAGGGCCGCCGGCGCTCTCTGTTGCGCCGCCGCACCTCGAGCGCGGGCAGTCGGGGGTGAGCGCCCGTGGTCAACCCTAGCGTCCCGCCCTGGCCGGCAGGCAGCCCGCCCACACCCCCACCTCCCCCCACTCTGCCCAGCCCTGGCCCCTGCTGACGTGGCTGCAGAGTCCGCAGGGCGAGTGGCACCCGCCCCCCACCCTCACCGTGCCCTCCTGCAGGAAGGTGGTGAGGAGGGTGAGCCTGACCCAGCGCACCAGCCTGTACCGCAGGGAGCACGCCCAGGAGGCCATCGTGTGGCAGCAGCCACCGCCCACTAGCCCAGAGCCGCCCGAGGAGGACGAGGATGGCCAGACGGACGCGGAGCTGCGACCCATGCCCAACGAGGTGAGCCCCCCGCCGTCCACCTCCAGCATGGTGGCTGTGGGCCTGGGCGCTACCCTCTGTGTGTGGCCTGACCTCGGCGCCTCATTTCTCCCACCACCCTGGGCCCAGTGCAGCAAGCTCATTTCTGCCCCCTGACTCCCATGCAGCCAGGGGCCCACGGCGGCCAAGGGAGGCCGGAGAAGGCCTTCCCGATGGCCTCTGAGGCCCATGCTTCCCCAGCAGGACGACGACCCCAAGTCGGCCAGGCCGCACAATGGCCGAGTTGGAGGCACCCCAGGGCAGCACCTGCACTCCAAGCGGCTGGACCGGAGCATCTCCTACCAGCTGAGCCCCCTGGAGAGCAGCACCCCCGATGCCCTGGTCCGGGCCAAGGCCCACCACACGCTGGCAGAGCTGAAACGCCAACGAGCCGCTGCTAAGGTGCAGCATCCCCTGCCTGAGGGACGTGAGGCCCCTGAGCCTGGCTTGCCTGCGGATGCCGAGAGCCCCCAGCCGGAGTGCAGCTCCGGGGCTGGTGGAGACCCGCCCCTGCTGAAGCTCACAGCACCCTCAGAGGAGGCCCCCATGGAGAAGAGGCCCTGCTGCCTGCTCATGTGAGGGGCTGGCACCCAGAGTCACAAAGTCCTGTTGTCAGGCCCCGCTGGAGGCTGCCGCGGGGCCCCTGCTCTGGAGACCCCGGTGTGTGCCCTGGTGCTGCTGCTGGAGGATAGCGTGTGCAGGGCCTCCCCTGTTCCCCTCATCCGAGGGTGCCAGCTTCCTTGCTCAGGGATGAACCCCTGGCAGAAGCCCTCCTGGGGGGGTTACCTGGCTGCAGAGACCTAGTTTCATCGTATGACTCTTGATAAAGGGCTGTTCTGCCACCTGCCTTGTGTGTGTGTCAGCAGGGCCCCTGTCCTGAGAGTGGGGGCTGTTGTGTTGCTGCTTCTGGATGTGCCTGTCCCTGTTCGGGGGCCTGTAGGGGCTTGCTTGTGGCTGCCTGGCCCTGCGTGGGAGTGAGGCCCCCGGCCGTGGGGCAAGAAGCCTGGCCTGCACTGCAGCCTGCCTCCCTGCCTTCGCAGCCTCCTGGAGGCTCCTCTGTAACTCCTTCCTTTCCTGGGAGGAGCCGGGAGCTCCGGAAGGACATTCCTTGGGGGTCAGGGCTGGGGGTATCCATGCCAGAGGGGCAGGGATCCTGGCTTGGAAGGGGAGGGGGCTTTCCACAAGACTCTTGAGCCGCAGAGGGGAGAATCCGTACAAGGCTGGAGTCAGGAACCTCCCTGGGGGAAGAGTCCCCCGTTGCTGGCATGTAGCCCTGGTCCTGGGGCTTGGCTGCCAGCCTCCAACTGGGCTGGCAAAGGGGGCCAGCGGTTGGCAGCCCAGATTCTGAGCCGGCTGGGCACAATGTGCCAGGGTGACAGGGGCCCCTTAGGGGCCTCAAGTGGGAGGGCTGGGGGCACTGCTAGCTTATTTGTCCATAGTGGGCAGCTCTGCATGGCCACCAGTGCTGGTCACCTTCCCCTCCCCAGTGGGTACTGACCCAGTCAGCCCGGTGTCTGCAGGGCCCACCCTTTCCTGAGCATCATTGGTTGGAGGGGTGTTCTCAGCAGGGCTGGGGAGGGCCAGGGGATGGGCCGCAGGTTAAATTTAGTGTGTGGGGCGGTGCAGCTGCCAAGGTCCACCTGTTAACACTTGGGCCTTGCTGCCAGGGGTGGGAGGGGGCTGGCTCTGCCTGGGGCTGGGACCGTATAAACCTGTGCTCTGGCCTGGGCGTGGCATAGGCCGCCCTCAGGCCTGACCAGCTGCCCACAGCCTCTCTGAGGGCTGGCTCCTTGACCTTCCGCTCAGAGTCAGATGTCAGCAGCTGGGGTAGCCACCCCTGGGCATGGCCTATCAGCTCCCTTCAGGGCCTGGGGAGGTGGGGCCCCGAGGGCCTATCACAGCTCGCTTCCCACTATCTCTACCAATCAGGAGCAACAGGGGAGGGGAGCTTAGGTCACCCTGCCTGTGGTGTGGCCCCAAGGGCAGCTCCAGGCTGGCGCATGGTGAAAGGGCACAACGGCAGCCCAGAGCAGCCGAGGTGTCCGAGGGCCCAGAGCCACCCTACCCTGTCATGCAACAACCCAACCCAGAGACTCCGGCCTCCACCAATTGCTGATCTGGGACCAAGGTCCAACCGCAGGGCTCCTGCAGCCTGTGGGCCATGGTTGCCAGCCCAGGAGGGGCTGGCCAGATGGAACCCCGCATCTGAGCTTTCGCTCCCTTCTCCCAGTAACGCCAGGATTCTGTAGAGGCCTGACTCAGTTACCTGGGAGACAGGCCTGCTGGCCCAAGCAAAGATGGGGGGCCTGAGAGGGCTAGGCCTTGGCAGAGCCGTGCTGGGGTAAATCTCCAGGGGCCCCAGCTCCATTTCCCCTGGGGGTTTAGCTCTGCCCAGCTTTGCCAACCCCTCCGGGCACTCAGCGCACTTCCCCTCCCCCAGGCCCAGTCCCTCAGAGCTTCTTGAACCTTCTGTCTGTCCCTACCCCCCATGTAGGTCTCCTGCTCCCTGGTCATGGGGACACTGGGCGGGCACTGGGCCTCGCCCCAAGCCCCGCCTGCCTCCTCATGCCCTCCCTATGGCTCCCTGGGGCAGAGCTGTGCCCAGATGGGTGGGGCGGGGCCCAGCGGCCCCGACTTCTTCTTCAGCCTTTTCTGTCCCTTTCAGTGGGGCCAGCAGGCTGCAGCGAAGAGGGTGCCCTTTACCTTGAGCCCCTCTACCCAGGCTCCCTCTTCCCAGCCCTGGCCCACTGAGTCTGGACCCGGCTTCCCTTATCCCCACTTCTGAATCCTGCCGTGTCCTGACCTTCCTGCCTGGTCTGAGTAGGGTCATGGCCTTGAGGGCAGGTGACCGCAGCCAGGTTGCAATGAACGGGCTCAAGGAGAAGGTGCTGACGCTGGACACCATGAACCCGTGTGTCCGGAGGGTGGAGTACGCAGTGCGCGGTCCCATTGTGCTGCGTGCCCTGGAGCTGGAGCAGGAACTGCGCCAGGTATGGCCCTGGGCCCCGCCACTGCCCTCCAGCTGCACCTGGACAGCTGAGTCAGACCCATTCCCACAGTCACACGGGACAAGGACCTGCCAGAGTGATAGCCCATTCTCACTGCCTGTGCCCCCTCCCTCCCAGGGGGTAAAGAAGCCCTTCACTGAGGTCATCCGTGCCAACATCGGGGATGCACAGGCCATGGGGCAGAAGCCCATCACCTTCCTGCGTCAGGTGAGGCTCAGCATGGCTCTGTGCTCCTCCCCAGTCAGCCCAAGTGCTCTGGCTCAGTGTCCGATGCTCCCAGGTCCTGGCCCTCTGTGTCCACCCTGATCTCCTGAACAGCCCCGACTTCCCAGAGGATGCCAAGAGAAAGGCTGAGCGCATCTTGCAGGCGTGTGGGGGACACAGCCTGGGTAAGTGCCAGTGCCCAAACCGGCCAAAGCCCCAGAGAGGAGCAGGCAGGAGGCCCTCCCAGGGGAGGGGTGGGCTCTGCTGCTGGAAGGGGGCGGAGGTACTCTAGAGGACTGCTAAGGAACCTCTCCGGTCCTCTTCTCCTCCCCGGCCCGCCTCGCCCCCTGGTCCAGGGGCCTACAGCGTCAGCTCCGGCATCCAGCTGATCCGCGAGGATGTAGCTCGGTACATCGAGCGTCGCGACGGAGGCATTCCCTCAGACCCCAACAACATCTACCTGTCCACCGGGGCCAGCGACGCCATCGTGGTAGGCCAGGGCCAGGGCAGGAGGACACCGGGGCTCTTTTTGTGCGGCTGGGTGGACCTTGCTCCTCCTGGCACTGTGGTTCCGGGCGGGGCGGGGAACAGGTGCAATCCCTGTGGGCCCCACCAACCTTGCCTCCCCATCCCTACAGACGGTGCTGAAGCTGCTGGTGGCCGGAGAGGGCCCCACCCGCACAGGTGTGCTCATCCCCATCCCTCAGTACCCGCTGTACTCAGCGGCGCTGGCCGAGCTCAACGCTGTGCAGGTGGACTACTACTTGGACGAAGAGCGCGCTTGGGCACTCGACGTGGCCGAGCTGCGGCGCGCCCTGTGCCAGGCGCGTGGTCATTGCTGCCCACGCGCACTCTGCATTATCAACCCTGGCAACCCCACTGGTGCGCCGCCCATCCCCCCAGCCTTGCCGCTTCCCCCTCCCAGCCGGGGTCATTGCGCTCTCCCTCCCCGCCCCCCCTCCCCCGCTGCCTCTCGGGCGCAGAGCGCAAGAGTCTGACCCTGGAAATGCTGCATCCTCCGCGCTCCAGGGCAGGTGCAAGCCCGCGAGTGCATCGAGGCCGTGATTCGCTTTGCCTTCGAGGAGCGCCTCTTCCTGATGGCTGATGAGGTGCTGGCAGAGGCTCGCCTGCGGCTTGGGCTTGGAGGGCAACAGTGGCAGCCCCCCCGCCCCCCGCCCCCCGTGACGCCAGTCCTCCCATCCAGGTGTACCAGGACAACGTGTATGCGGAGGGCTCTCAGTTCCACTCGTTCAAGAAGGTGCTCACGGAGATGGGGCCGCCTTACGCGACGCAGCAGGAGCTCGCCTCCTTCCACTCCGTATCCAAGGGCTACATGGGAGAGTGCGTGCAGGCTGAGCGGGCGGGGTCTCGCGGACTCCACCCCCGGCTTGGTTCCCCCTCGCTGGCCCTGCCTTGACACCTGCCCTCGCCGCCCCGCAGGTGCGGGTTCCGCGGCGGCTACGTGGAGGTGGTGAACATGGACCCCGCCGTACAACAACAGATGCAGAAGCTGATGAGTGTGCGGCTGTGCCCGCCTGTGCCGGGCCAGGTCCTGCTCAGCATGGTGGTCAGCCCGCCGGCGCCCTCCGACCCCTCCTTCGCGCAGTTCCAGGCGGTGAGCGGGCGGGGCGGGGAGGGGAGGGGGTTCGATCATGCAACACGGCGCCAGGTCTGATCAGCCCACCTCCGCGGCCGCAGGAGAGGCAGGTGGTGCTGGCCGAGCTGGCGGCGAAGGCGAAGCTCACGGAGCAGGTTTTCAACGAGGCTCCCGGCATTCGCTGCAACCCGGTGCAGGGTGCCATGTACTCCTTCCCTCGCGTGCAGTTGCCCCCGCGCGCCGTGCAGCGCGCTCAGGTAGGTCGGGCCCAGGTAGGTCGGGCCGACTGGCGACTGGCATGAGGGCAGGCGAGCTAGGCCCGAAGGCGGGGGGGGGGGGGGGGGGGGGGGCGCGTGGGCGCCGAGGCTGGGCGCCCAGTCCTGACCGCCCCGCCCGGTCCGACCGCCCCCAGGAGCTGGGCCTGGCTCCAGACATGTTCTTCTGCATGAGCCTTCTGGAGGAGACCGGCATCTGCGTGGTGCCCGGGAGTGGCTTTGGGCAGAGGGAAGGCACCTACCACTTTCGGTGAGGCCCAGCCCCACATGGTTTAGCCCGGCAGCCCCCAACACCTTTGCTTACCTCCCTCTCCCTTTTAGGATGACCATTCTGCCCCCCATGGAGAAGCTGCGGCCTCTGCTGGAGAAGCTGAGCCAGTTCCACGCCAAGTTCACCCGAGAGTACTCCTGAGGCGCCCCCCCTCCCCTCCCTCTTCCCGGACAGGGTGGGCAGGCAGGTCCGACCCTGGACTTACCATGGCCAGGGCCCTGGGGGGCTCTGGAGCCCTCTGGACTTGCTCCTGCTGCCTGTGGGGCTGGGCCCCTGCCTTTCTGCAGGCCCCTAATAAAGCTGTGAAGCAGCCTGACTACATGGAAGCGGGCTGTGTGCACACCTGTATGAGCCTCCCCTGCCTTTGTCCACTCCTGACTGCCTTTCTGAGCTGGGGCTCCTTGCAGGCCTGGAGACCCAGCCCAGCAGGACATTTGTCCGCCTCCAGGAGGAGCAGTCAAGGAGGGCTCCCAGAGGAGGCGACCTTACTGCAGATGCAGCATCTCTCACGGGCTGGGTCTCCGCTGTGGTCTCTGGTCTTGGGGCCGACACTGGCAAACGTCGCATAAAAATTAGGAAGAGCAAGAGGTGTGAAGGAAGCCACTAGGCTGGGAATGAAGCTGGACAAAGAAACATGGGAGCTGAGTTCCAGGGGTGGCCACATCCGAAAAAGTAGTCTAAGGAAGACACAGAGCCAGGTGGCCTGGCTCCCCTTCCTGTACCGCTGGCCTCTCCCCTGCCGGGCAGCACAGAGATCACACTGAGCTGTGAGATGGAGCTGGCTGGCTGGGTGAGCAGCCGGAAGTGGAGTCACAGTGACGACTCAAGGAGGGAGTCTTGGTTTTCCTCCTAAATGGGCAGATGGCACGGTGCTGCTACCTGAGGCTGCTGGAGGAACAGCAGTGCCAAGAGTGGGGACGGAGAACGAACAAATAGGTCTTGCTTTGTTTGTATTGGGTTTGAAGTGTGTGACATCCTAGTGCAAACGCAGTCCTTGGGCTGGGAGGCAGTGAGGGGCGGCCCTCCCACGCTGGAGCACCTGAGGGCAGGTGCCAGGGAGGAGAGCATGTAAAATGCTGACGAAGGGGCACCCTGGGGAGACCGAGGCTGGGGGTGGGTGTGCAGCCCTATGTCCTTGCCACGGGAACAGGGGTGAGCGCCTACTGTGGGCAAGATAGACACGGTTGTGACTCACTGCAGTCTTCTTAGGTAGGGATGGTAGTCCCCATTTTACAGACGAGGAGACTTGTCGAAGTGACAGGAAACCCACTCGAGGTGGCTTCACCAGCTGTTATTCTAGGGGTTGGGTTGGCTTCAGGGGGTCAAGGGTTTGGAGACTAAGGCTCTAGCTCTGTCCGCTCCGGAGGTGGTTCTTAACCATGGGCCATACTCACTACCCCCTCTGGGCCTCGGGAGCCCTGCGGGGTGCAGCTCTGAGCAGGAGAGACCACATGAGACCCCCACATTCAGCTGCTCCTGGGACAGGCCTCTCCCTCCACAGAGCCGCCCTGGAGCGAGGCAGGGCTTGGGCCCGCCCCACCTGCCTCTCCTGGCCTGTCGCTGGACACTAGAGGGCGTCCCCGGCAGCAGCGGGCTGCACCCCCCTGGCTGAGACCTTTCACACCGACATGGCTTCCAGGGCCCCCGGCTGGGCGAGGGCCGCAGGGGCGGGAGGAAGCCATAGTAGACGGGCACTTAAGAGGCCGACTCCCCCCTGGGGGCCGCTGGGAGGACCCGGTGGACACTGCAGCAGCCAGGCTCCAGGTGAGACACCAAGTCAGGGTGTGGGTCCAGGGGTGTCTGGGAGCCGGATCTGATACCCTTGGGAGGGTCCAAGGTGGGCCGCGGGCTCGACCCCAGCTAGGCGCCTGAGCGGCCGTCGTGCCCGCGGCTCCCCGGCCGCACCCAGGTTGGCCACTGGGGGCGCCCGAGGGCGGCCGGCGCTCTGGCCGGCTCGCGTGCTCTGTGGCCGCCGCGTCCCGCGGCTGCGTAGTGCGCACGCCCCCAGGGCCCGCGGGCGCCGGCCTGTCCCACCCTGACCTGGCCCAGCTCCGGAGCCATGCTGTCGTGTGGCCCCTGACCTCATCCTGACCGGACCAGACACCGTCCGGAACCGTTCTGCCCCGGCTCCAGGCTCTGGTCCGGCCTTGAACGCAGCCCCCGTCCCCGCCCGGTCACGGGCCGGATCCCCGCCCCCCAGCGCTAGCCCCCGGGCGCCCCGCGTTCCCGGCCATGCACGGGAAGCTGCTGCCGCTGGCCGGCCTCTACCTGGTGCAAGGCCTGCCCTATGGGCTGCAGTCTGGCCTGCTGCCTGTGCTGCTGCGGGCGCGTGGCCTCTCCCTGACGCGCGTGGGCCTGGCCAAGGTGCTGTACCTGCCCTGGCTGTTTAAACTCGTGTGGGCCCCGCTGGTGGACACGCGGGGCTCCCTGAGGGCCTGGCTGATGCTCAGCACGGCTGCTCTGGGCCTGGTGTGCGGGCTGCTTGCAGCCTCGCCTCCCGCGGAAGCCGGCCCGGCGGGCCTGCAGGTCCGTGTGGTGGGGCTGCTTCTGTTGCTGAACCTGGGTGCTGCTGTGCAGGATGTGGCCCTGGACACGCTGGCCGTCCAGCTCCTGGAGCCAGCTGAGCTAGGGCCTGGTAACACAGTGCAGGTGGTCGCTTACAAGCTGGGGGCAATGCTGGCGGGAGGGGGCCTGCTGGCCCTTGTGCCTACCCTCTCCTGGCCCGGGCTCTTCCTGCTCCTGGCGGCTACCTATTGGTTGGCTGCTGCCCTCGTCTGGGCGGCGCCGGCCCTGCAACAGCCGCCCTCGTCTGGGCCGTCGGAACCCGCCCTCCACAGCCTGTGCCTTCTGCAGCACCTGCTGGCCATGCCCGGTACTCTGTGGACAGCAGGCTTTGTGCTCACTTACAAGTTGGGTAAGCGAGGCCGTGAGCCAGGCAACAGCAGGGGTGGGAGCCTGGGGCCCTGGAGCCCGTTTTGTGGCCACCTTCTGGGGGATTAACTGCAGGCTGGAGCCCAGCCTGGCTCTGCAGCTTCTCCAGCTCTAGCTGCACGGCTTCCGTGAGCTCCAGCCGCACCCCCTCGGGTCTCTGACGCTGCTTCATGCTGACCTAAGCTTGGCTGATGCCCCAGGATGGAGGCAGGGCAGGGGCCTGGCTAGGGGAGTACACCTGAAGCCCCAGGTGAAGGGAGGCGGGAGCCCCTGCTCACATTCTCCCCACAGGTGAGCAGGGTGCCAGCAGCTTGTTTCCGCTGCTCCTGCTGGACCACGGCATCTCCACGCCAGAGCTGGGGCTGTGGAACGGCGTGGGCGCTGTGCTCTGCTCCATTGTAGGCTCATCCCTGGGCGGGGCCCTGCTGGCCAGGCACAGGTGAGCCCTCCCCGGCCTGCTCCACCCACCTGCTGCCACCTGACCCGCGCCACCCTCCCTGACCCGCCCCCTCTCCCCGCCTCAGGCAACCAGTGCCCCTGCTGAGGTCAGTGCTTGGGTTCCGGCTCGGGGGTCTGGCCTGCCAGACCACCCTGCTCTTCCACCTGGACACCCCGGGGGTCAGGCTGGGCTCCAGCACAGTCCTGAGAGGTGAGGGGCTGGCCACGGGAGGGGAGGAGTCCAGTGTCCTGGGCCCCGCTGACCTCGGCCCTCCCAGGGGCAGCCTTGCTGAGCCTGTGTGTGCAGCACTTCCTGGGGGGCCTGGTCACAACCACCACGTTCACCCTGATGATGCACTGTAGCCGGCTGGCGCCCAGTGCCCTGCAGGTAAGAGGGTGCAGCTGGGATGTCCGGGGGGCTGCAGGGCTGGGATCCAAGCAAGCCCTCACCTGAGCTCACACCTCGTCCCACCTCGCCCCTGCAGGCCACACACTACAGCCTCCTGGCCACTCTGGAGCTGCTGGGCAAGCTGTTCCTGGGCACGCTGGCCGGGGCCCTGGCTGACAGCCTGGGGCCGCATCTCTGCTTTGCCCTCTTCCTTGCTCTCTCAGGCATGCCCATTCTGTATCTGAGCCTGGCGCCCAGCACCCTGGCCTGAGCTGGGTAGCTGGCCTGCCTAATAAAGCTGAGCATGCCTGTGGCCTGGCTGTTTGGGGTGTGTGATGGGCAAGGCTGTCCTCAGAAAAGAAGGCTCCTAAGAGTGACTTGAGCATTTTTTATTCTGCATTTGGGGGCTTCCTTGCCCCCACATTTCCGGTGGTGGGCTGTGCCCAGGGTAGTCAGTCGTTGTCATGGCCATCGATGTCCCTTTTCCCTGACGCAATGCCACACCTGATTCCCTCCGTACTGTGGCCACGCGGCCCCCTGTGCATGCCTGTCCGTGATGTGGGGGAGCAGGGCCCGCCCACGGCAGGGTGGTCAGTGGCCCCACCGCAGGATCTCCTCTGTGGCTAAGCGCATCAGGGCGGGGAAGCTCAGATGCAAGTATCTTCTCCAGAAGCGCCGGTCCCGCCCATACACCTGCGCTGGGTAGCGGGGGCTTCCTGTGGTGGAATGGGACACATGGGCCCTGAGGACTCTGGGCCAGGCCCGGCCCCTGCCCGTTGTCAGAGCCCAGCCTCCTAGGCCCTCACCGATGCCGTGGAAGATACGGGCCACAGCCCTGCCTGAGAACTGCTGGTCTGGCCACGAGGACAGAAGGTGGCGGACGTCCTGGCGAATCTGGTCCTCCCAGTCCTGGATCTGTGGGTGGCGGGCACGTAGTGGAGTGTGAGCGTGTGTGCGCCCTGCAGCCTGACCTCACTGCAGGCCAGGGGGGGCTAGCACTCACCCCAGCCTGTCCTGGCTCTGGGCCCTGCTGGTCTTCCGTGCCCCCTGAACCCTCTTCCTCGAAGTAGCAGCTGAGCAGGGCCTTGAGCCTGGCGCTGCGCTCCTCATCAGGCTGCTCCAAACAGGGCCCGCAGCTGGGGAAGGCGACGCTGGGGTGACAGTGATCTGTCAGCGCTGCTCACCTGAGGGGAGGGGTGCAGGTGGCCCCAGGCCCCGCCCACCCTCCTGCACCTGTGAAAGGCCTGGAAGGTGTGGCGCAGGCGGGCCAGAGCCTCCTGCTCTCGGGCTTGTATGTGGCAGTACAGGAAGTCACAGATCTGGTCCCGCTCGTGGGCCGTCAGGTCTCCAGGACTGCGCAGACAGAAGGCAAGCTCCCGGAACTCCACCAGCACCCCCGTGGCCCGAGGTGCACCTGCCAGAGAGCTTGTCACGCACGGGCGAGCGGGCGGCAAGCAGGGCTGCGGCCGAGCGGGGCTGGGGGCAGGGCGCACCTGTCGCGGGCTCTGGCTCCCACTGCAGCTGGCGGAGAGCGTGCTCTACAGAGGCCAGCTTCCAGCCCGCTGAGCCGGCCAGCTGCAGCACGTCGAACTCGACAGAACAGCTTCCCCCTCCTGTGTTCTGCGGTGGCTGCTGGGCCAAACACACAGCCAGGAGGGGACACCTGCACCAGCGGAAGGGACACGGGATGAGCAGTCCTGGCTCCACGCCCCTGGCCGCCCCCCAGGCCGGGACGTGTGCTCACCTGTGGGCCAGGGCCTGGAGCTGGGGGGGGCCCCCAGGGCAGTGCAGGCGACAGCGGGCGCAGGTGGGCGTCAGCAGTTCCAGCCAGCGCCGTGGGTGGAGCTCCAGGTAGCACAGCAGGGTCTCAATGGCTGGGGGGCAGGGCCGGGCTTAGACGACGTGGGGACGTGGGCATGTGGGGACGTGCCCACCGCCGCCCCCAGTTCCTCACCCTCCTCAGGCATGTCCAGGGCCTGCACCAACGGCTGCACTGGGAGTGCCCGCTCGTGGCCCGGGCACCGGGCTGTGCACTCGATGTTGGGTTGCTCGGCCTCCCTCAGGGACGTGGCCACGGGCCTGTCCTGGCTCTCGGCTCCGTCCTGCTCCGGGGGCCGCTGGGCGTGGGCACTGGTGCAGGTACAGGGTGGGAACGAGCACTGGACCAGCTTCTTCACGGCGAGAAAGTCGGTGGCGTCGGCGTGCACGTGTCTCCGCAGCTCCCGCAGGTCCTGGCCCTGCGACACGGCAGCCGTGAAGGGGTGGCTGGGGTGTGTGTGGTGGGGGGGAGGGGTGGGCTCGGGCGGGGCAGGGAAGAACCTGGGGTTGTAGGAAGAGGTGGCAGTGCGCCGGCTGGCCGTCACGCCCGGCCCGGCCCACAGCCTGCACGTAGCTCTCGAAGCTCGCGGGCAGCCCCAGGTGCAGCACGGCCCGCACGTCTGGCCGGTCCAGCCCCATCCCGAAGGCCACCGTGGCCACCACCACCCGCAGCCGGCCGTCCATGAAGGCCTGCTGCACCCGCTGCCGCTCCCGGCCACACATGCCGGCGTGGTAGGCTTCGGCTATAGCCTTGGGGGCCCGGCCTGCGGGGAAGACACAGACGGTTGGCTAGACCGTGTCCCTGAGGCAGCTTCCGCGGGGCACGACCCCGCTGACCTCACCTTGGGGCCCCAGGTCCCGGGCCTCAGGCAGGCAGGTGCGGAGCAGTGCGGCGACACGCTCTGTGTCCTCACGTCTGTTGCAGTACACGATGACGGAGCTCAGAACACGGAAACGATCACTCCGCAGCAGCGTCACCAAAGCCTGGTGGGTGGCGGTGGTCAGTGGGGTCTGTCGGAGGCCGTGCCTCTGCCCTGGCCCAGGCGTGCACACCTACCTGGTCTGGGTCCCTGTCCGTGGACACAGAGAGGTGCAGGTTGGTGGGGATGGTGACCGGCCCTCTGAGGACCAGCTCCTCGGCCACGCCTAGATGCCGGGCCACATCCCTCGAGGTGCTGCGTGTGGCCGTGGCCGTGAGGCCCAGGAAGCAGCGCACGCCCATATGTTCCCGCAGCACCTGTGTGGGAGCGGAGCTGGTGAAGATGCCCAAGCCGCCTGCCGGCCTGCTTGCTCGTACCCGAGTGAGGCTCACCTTGCAGACGCGCAAGTAGCAGGGCCGGAAGTTGTGGGACCCCTGGGAAAGGCAGTGGGCCTCGTCGACACAGGCAAAGGCGACCGGAGGCAGCTGAGGGAGGCGGCCAGGGGTCCCTGCCCCAGCCCCAACCAGCGCCTCGGGGGACAGCATCAGCACATGCACCTGGGCCGCCTGAACCTGAGGATGCAAGGTCAGGAGCATCATCCAGGGGCCCGTCTGCCCCCCGCCCGTCTTGCCACGTAAGGCCCCTCACCTTCTTCAAGGCAGACGCCCGCTGCTTCCTGGTCATGCCTGAATGGATGCACGCTGCCTTCAGGCACGGGGGCAGGCCAGACACCTGCAGGTCCAGGAGGACGACCAGTTACAGGCCACCCTTCCCTGGCCCTCCCTCCAGCGGCTCTCAGCTGCTCAGCCTGACTGCGACCACCATCTCTGCCTCGGGCTCTCTAGGGAGAACGAGCCCAGACTGTGGAGCCTAGGACTAAGGATTCAGAGCCACCCAGAGCCTTGGCTCAGAAGCGCCAGGAGCAGACAGGCCCTACTGGGGATGTCCCCCCTCCCCAGCGCCGCTCCTCCTAGGGGTCGACCCACGTCTGGCCAGCTGCCACGTCCCTGCTGTCCTCGGGCCACTACGAGGCTTGGGGTTGTCGACACAGCCGACGGGGTGAGAACAGCTGAGCTCTTTACAGCTCTGACTAGGTAACAGGCAGCAGCCCAAGAGCCAGAGGACCTACGGGCACTGGTTCCTGCCTTCTGCCTGGGCCCCAGGTTCCTGTCAGTGTACCTGGTCGTCCATGAGAGACAGGAGGGGAGAGATGACCAGTGTGAGGCAGGGGCTCCGCTGGGCGTAAAGCAGCGCAGGGAGCTGGTAGCAAAGGGACTTGCCAGCACCTGTGGGCAACACCAGCAGCGTGGACATGCCTGGTGGGAGCAAGGGTCGGTAGAGCCACTCCGTGGCCAGGCCTTGGCCCTGCCTCATCCCCCGGCAGCCAAGCTCACCAGAGAGGATCCGCATGACCGCACGCTCCTGCCCGGGGCGGAAGGCTTGGTGCCCCAGCTGCTCTAGGGCCTGGAACACCTCAGCTGGTGTCTCTGTGGACACGGGTGTTGGTCAGCATGGCCCCAAGTTGCCCCCATCTCCCAGTAAAGGCTCTGGGCTGGTAGGCTTCTGCTCACCTGCCACCTGCCCCGAGGGCCCTGGTGGGTAGAGTGGTGGCACACAGCGGGGTGGGCAGTGCGCCTGGGGCACAGACCGCTCCATGGTCACCAACAGCTCAGGCCCAGCGGGCTCTGTATCTTTCTCACTTACTAGAAACGGACACAAAAAGGTGGTGTGGGACTCGAGACTAGACTGGGATCTTTCCAGCAAAAACAGTTAGCTACAGCCTGCCCTCTGTCCCTTCATTCACCAGGGAGCTGAGAACTGGCAGTGCCTGTCCTCTGGACTACTTCCTCCAAGGTGAGCTGGGTCTGCACGTCCTCTTCATTCTTACTGCTCTTCTGGGGGCCTGGAGTAGGCTCTGCATCAGGTATAAGGAGCTGCTAGGTTCTTTTGTTCGAGCTAGATGTGCTTCACCCGACTCCCCCCGAGAGTGCAAGTGTGCTCCGAACAGTATTAGGAACCCATCACCCACAGTAGAAGTTTCACCTGGCTGGGGGCACTGGGATGACCAGTGGCCTAGCTGCCCACACCGGAAGCAGGAGTTCCTGACTGTGGCTCTGGGCTGACCACCTCCAAAACGCTCCCCTTTCTTCTGCCACTTCTGCTTCCACATCTGGGGGCCGCAAAAGAAGGTCACGAGGCAAAAAGTGGTAGGGATGAAGGGAGTGCCTGCCGCCACCTCACCTGCTTGCGGAGCAGCCTGCCACGGAGCGCTGGGCCCCGCACGTAGCGTTTCTGCTTCATGTTGAGTCGTACGTAATTACCTCCGCTTTGGTTAGCTGGTCTAGAAAGGATGTACAAGCAGGCCATGCCCAAAGCCTGCCCCACCCTGGCTCATCTCAAGGCGACCCTACCGGGAGGCTGAAGCTCTGGTACCTGAGGGCTGTGGGGCCACTGGGGGGCTGTACCCACAGGGGTTCTCCTGGACCGTCTTCCGCATGTCCCGCAGCGCCAGCTTCCTCAGGCAGAGGTCCTGCTTGGCCACTGTCCTGCTGGGCCTGTGCAGGGTTCCCTTCTGGTTCCCTCCCACATCTCCACTTCTTGCCTCGACTGTTGCCGGGTTGGGGGCTCCCTGTAACTCCACCTGTCTGTAGGGCTCGAGTCTCGGGGCCAGTGTTGTGACCAAGGACTGACGGCACACCTGAAGTCAGAGGCTGTGACCCCTCTACACCCAGGTTAGGCTGGCAGGCCTGGGCAGCCCCCAGGAAATCTGGGGCCCCGCTGTGACATCTCTGTAGCCAGTCAGGATCTAGGGAGCTCAGTCGTAGACTCAGGGATGCCCGTAGCTGCTGGAGGCGGCCTGGCCTCAGCCGGGGCCCACGAGGCTGCAGGGGCACCTCACTGACTTCTTCTGGAGAGATGGGGGCAGCTCCTGCACCTGGTGGCCCCGGGGAGGGCGTCTTGGAGGAGGGTCTTCGTGGAGGCCGGGGTATGTGGCCCAGGGCTGGCCCAGCCTGAGAGAGGGAAGACAGACCAGGAAGCAGGAACTCAGGTGTCTGGGCTGCTACAGACTCTGAAACCTGCCAGAACGTCCACCCTGAAGCCCCAGGCAAGGTGAGAAGCCTGAGGTTCGCTCTGAACCCGTCTCAGGAATCTTACCCTGATTAATGCTAGAAGGGGACGTATGACCACATAGGTACAGTGGCATAAGCGTGGAAAGATTGACGAGAAAGGCTATATGGTGACTCTGTTCCTGGGTGGACACTAGCTCTGCATCCAGGACAGACGCACTGCCTGCTTGGCCTACCAGTAACTCTCACCTGCAGGGTGGCCTTTAGGTTGGTCTTAAGCCTCTTCCCGTAGTCTGACACAGACCCCACAGGACTTAGCCCAGAAGGACTAGAATGTGGACTCTGGGTCGCAGCTCGATTCAAGTGCGGCCCCCAGCAGCTGGGCTCCGGCCTCTGCAGGAAGAGAGGGTGGGGGTCCGAGCCCTCCTCCAGCCCCCCAGCCCCCCCCCAGGTCCGGTCCTCCCCCGACGTTCTGTGCCCCACAGAGGCCTGATCACGACTCCTCCTGGCTCTGCCATACAGGAGACTGACCCGCAGGCCAGGACGTCCAGGCCTGGGTACCTCCTCCGCCGTCGCGAGAAGCGACTGCTTGGGGCTGCGAGGTCCGATGCCGCCGGCCCGGCTCAGGGCCCCCTTCAGGGCGCGGTACTCCCGGTAGAGCGCTGGGGGTGGGATCAAGGGTCATCGGGGGCCGCCGGGCTCCTTCCCCGCGCGTCCCTCCTTCCGCCCCACGTCCGCGCGCTCACCGCGGGTCTCCTCCGGCGCCGCCTCCACGTCCTCCTGCGGAGGGAACGCGTCAGCCCGCGGCCGAACCCTCAGCCCCCCGCGCCCGGGCAGCCCGCACCTGGCCCGGCCGCCGCCCGCACCGCCTCCGGAACGCGCGCTCCCAATCCTGCAGCCGCTCCCGCACGTCCCGCAGCCGCTCCATGGCGCTGGCCCGGGGTTCCGGGCCTCGTGAATCTCCCGCCGCGAGGACGACGCCGGCTGCCGGCCAATGGGGGCACACGGCAGGGTCGGAGGCGGGGCGGCTCGGCAGCCGCCACCAGGACAGCCAATCAGTGGGGCTCTAGTGGGGCGGCCAATGGGTGGCGTCTACGTCATCGCGGCGCGCGGAGGCGCTGGGCGGGGCGCCGCGGACGGTGAGGCGGGGCCGGTGGCGGTGGCAGCGGCTGTGGGGCTGGTGAGCGCGGGCCGCCGGCCGGAGATGCAGCGGGGCGGCGTGCGCCCCTGGCCCTGCCTGGCCGCACAAAGCAGGCACGGGCGCTTGGGGCGCCGCCGCCCGGGAGGCGGGAGCGGGAACCGGGCGGTTCGTCCGCGGGGTGGGGGAAGGACCTGGAGCCTTGCGTCGGGCAGAGCGACCTCGGGCCCCGGGGGGACGACGCACCGGCTTCGAGGGGCACATCACGTCCGGGAGGCGGAGGGCGTCGCATTGAGGGTCTCCCGTGGCTCGAGGCGGGGAGGAGCCGGGCGGGGGCGTCTTCGGGGAAACGCCGGGAGCCGCGCGCCGGCGGGAGGGGGCGGCGGCCACTGCACAGAGGCTCCTCCCACGGTGACCACACTGGCTGCTTTCGTTTCCTCTCGTGACAGGTGCTGGGTTGGTCTGTCCTGTCACAGCGAGGTATGAATCGCCCTCGCGAGATTTGTCTTCAGGCAGAGCAAGGCCGAGGGTTGGCGTTCGGGGCTTCTCAAGAACCAGAGCCCTAAGGACTTACGTTGTGCATGAGGTCTGGAAGAGCAGGGTTCCTGGGGCCAGACTGCTCCCCCTTCCCCGAGCTCATCGCCCAGGCTGTGACCTTGGCCTGGCAAGGCTTAGATCTTAGTTTTCTAATCTGTTTCCAGGGGTATGACTGGGAAGCAGTTTTGAGGATGAGGTGTTTGGCCCAAAGTAAGTCCACTGATTGTTGCTGCTGCTGAAGTCAATGGTAGAGCTGACGTCCAAGGACTCCATAGTCTCAGGCATTTACTGTAAGCCCCTTGTTAGCTTGGATGCCTATTCTACTGCGGACTCTATCCACCTGAGCAGTTCCTGGCCTGGGGCCTACCGAATCCCATGGGTTTGAGAGTTGGTCTCTCACTGCGGTTCTCTCTAGGGGAAAAGAGGACGTTTAGACAGGTGGCAAGGACCTTGGTGGGTGAGGTTTGCTTTTTGTCTTTCTGTGAATCTGCAGGGATCTCCGTGCTTGGCAGTACTACTGGACGGGAGTAGTTAAGACCTGAGGGTCGGGCCTGTCTGGACTCAAGGTTCCCTGGGTCCCAGCCCTTTTTATCTTTGCTGGTATTTATTAAGCTGCATCAGTGCTTCCACTTCCTGTCCAAGGACCACCCGCAAGAGCTGGAGGAGGGTGGGAAGGTGGATTGTGATGCGGCTTCCAGCCCCCTAGGAGTGTCCTATCTTCTCTAGTGCTTGTATGTGTGTGGGGGAAGGGCCTGAGCTCTATTCTGCTTTTGAGGAAGAGAAGGTCTCTTGATAAACAGCTTTGTAATTTGGGAGGCCTCAAGTACAGGCGTGTGTGGGGGGGAGGTCCTGCAGAGCAGTAGCCGTCAAAAGCACATCCAGGCAAGCGGGTCATGTCTGATGCTGTGCTATTTATGTACCGTTTGATGGCTACATTTCCCTAAAGAGGCCCCATGCTTCTGGAGGGAGGGAAGTGGGGGGCGGTCTTGTCCCTGTTCCCATTTAGCCCAATGCTAGGCACTTAGCACTTGCTCTTTGGTGCCACGGTCCTCCACTGAGTGTCAGCGCTGTGCCAAGTGTCATGCTGGGCTTGCTAACTACCAGTGATGGAGGAGGCTATGGCCGGGTGGTGGCCTGGGGTCTGTCCTCCCCGCTGAAGGGCCCTTCCCTGCAGGTGGCTTCTTGCCTGGCCCAGCGCCATGCACACGCTTGTGTTCCTGAGCACACGGCAGGTGCTCCAGTGCCAGCCAGCTGCCTGCCAGGCCCTGCCCCTGCTGCCTCGAGAGCTCTTCCCCCTGCTGTTCAAGGTGGCCTTCATGGACAAGAAGACTGTTGTGCTTCGAGAGCTGGTGCACACGTGGCCCTTCCCACTGCTCAGCTTCCAGCAGCTGTTGCAGGAATGTGCCCACTGCAGCCGGGCCTTGCTGCAAGAGCGCCCCAGCACAGAGAGCATGCAGGCTGTGATCCTGGGGCTGACGGCCCGGCTCCACACCCCAGAGACAGAGGCTGGCACACAGCCTCTCTGCAGGTATGGGCTCACCCGAGGGCCCCTCAGGCCCGGGGTGGGGGGGTGGTGGTGCAGAGAGTGTCCCCTGTGAGGTTCCAGGCGACTGCAAGGGCTCAGTGCAGGAACAGGCATGTTGCTCCTGTCCCAAGATGGCTGGGAGTGGGTGTGGGCTCTGCTCCCTTGTCTCCTGCTTCAGCCTACCCGTGCTCCCAGGAAGCATGCCCTGCGAGTGCTGGATATGACAGGCCTCCTGGACGATGGCGTGGAGCAGGACCCTGGCACCATGAGCATGTGGGACTGCACAGCAGCGGTGGCCCGCACCTGCATAGCACAGCAGCAGGGTGGGACTGCGGAGCCTGGGCTGGCCCCCATTCCTGTGGAGGTTCGTGTGGACCTGCGGGTGAACCGGGCCTCGTATGCGTTCCTGCGGGAGGCACTGCGAAGCAGCGTAGGCAGTCCCCTGCGGCTCTGCTGCCGGGACCTGCGGGCTGAGGACCTGCCCATGCGCAACACTGTGGCTTTGCTGCAGCTGCTGGATGCGGGCTGCTTGCGCCGTGTGGACCTGCGCTTTAACAACTTGGGTCTACGTGGCCTGTCTGTTATCATCCCACATGTGGCCCGCTTCCAGCACCTGGCCAGCCTGCGGCTGCACTATGTGCACGGGGACTCCAGGCAGCCTTCTGTGGATGGTGAGGACAACTTCCGTTACTTCCTGGCCCAGATGGGCCGCTTCACTTGTCTGCGGGAGCTCAGCATGGGCTCCTCTCTCCTCTCGGGACGGTTGGACCAGCTGCTCAGGTGAGCAAGCCCCACTACTGCCCTGCCCTTCTCCTCTCCCGAGACCCTCCCCTGGTCCGGCCTGTTTGTGACCTCCTGTGTCCCCTATAGCACCCTGCAGAGCCCCCTGGAGAGCCTGGAGCTGGCCTTCTGTGCCCTGCTGCCCGAGGATCTGCGCTTTCTGGCACGGAGCCCCCATGCTGTCCATCTCAAGAAGTTGGACCTTAGTGGCAATGACCTGTCCGGCAGCCAACTAGAGCCTTTCCAGGGTCTGCTGCGGGCGGCTGCGGCCACACTGCTGCACCTGGAGCTGACTGAGTGCCAGCTTGCCGATACCCAGCTGCTGGCCACGCTCCCTGTGCTGACGCGCTGCACCAGCCTCCGCTACCTCGGCCTCTATGGCAACCCGCTGTCCATGGCGGGCCTCAAGGAGCTCCTCCGGGATTCAGTGGTGCAGGCTGAGCTACGCACAGTGGTGCACCCCTTCCCTGTGGACTGTTACGAAGGCCTGCCCTGGCCACCGCCTGCTTCTGTTCTGCTGGAGGCTTCCATCAACGAGGAGAAGTTTGCTCGTGTGGAGGCTGAGCTGCACCAGCTGCTCCTGGCCTCAGGCCGTGCTCATGTGCTGTGGACCACAGACATTTATGGGCGCCTGGCTGCAGACTACTTCAGCCTATGACCTCCGGGCTGTCCTGGTGTTCAGGGCTGATGGAGATCCCTCCCTGCCTTAGGTAGACAGAGCCTTCACGGGGCCCTGTTGGAGGCCTGACACAGATGCACTGGTCTCGGGTTTCCTTGCTCCTGGGCATTTTGAGCCTTCCTATGCTTTGTGCAGCACCATGCGCAGTTTGCCCTGTACCCATTCCCCTGACTGGCTTGGGCTTCAGGGCTGGATTCCAGGCCTGCATGGCCAGGTGTGGTTTGGGTGCCCTTGGCTACCCTCTGGTGTTGTGGTCCTTTCTTTGGAATGTTTCTGGGGTCCCAGCTGTGAGCTGAGAGGGTGTTCTCTCTAGGCCCTTCCCAAGAGCAGACTGCCCTGGGGTTGAAGTTGGAACAGGGACCTGCTTCAAGGAGAGCTGGGTCTCCCTACCCTGGCACCCAGGAGACCACCTGGCTGGGCTTTGGAGCCAGAAGGTGTCATTAAGGTACAAACGTGCAGTGTGTTTGGAACTTAAATTTGTGGTTGTTTTTTCTGTCCTAACTGGTCAGAATGACTTGTCTCTGGCTCTGCTGTCACCCCCAGCCTGGCCGCTGGGTAACTAACAGCTGTTTTCCAGTCCGCTGCCCGCCTCCCCTTCCCTGGGCGTCCCACCCACCTCACAGCCAGTCTGGGCGCCTCCACAGCCCGTCGCCCCTCCCACCTCGGGGACGCCCCAGGTCCTCCAGCAGGCTGGCGAGCCGGTGTCAGCCCCTGCAGAGCTAGAGGTGACGGTGGTCCTGGGAGGGGTCTTTTCTGGAGGGCCTCAGTAGGGGTGTGGGGAGCCTCCTTGGCCACCGTCCGTTCGCACGTTAGGACTTCCGCCTGCAGAGCTGGGGGTCCGCAGGTGCCTGCGCCGCGCCCTCGGGGCCCCAGACCCCACACACGGCTCGCCGCATACTGCGCAGCTTCTAGCCTTTACTGACTGCGCTGGAGCATGCGCGGGCGAGCCCGCGGGCCGGCCAGTCCGCGAGGCCGACGTCATCCGCACGCGCCCGCCCGCCCCTTTAGGCCCCCGCTCAGCAGTGAATTTCATAGGCTGCGGGCGGCTGCAGCGGGAGGCCCTGCCCCGGCCCGGTAGCCGCGCCGTCGGCCGCCTCCGTCGGGCCCTCCGCGAAGAGCGGCTTGGAGCGGTCGATGACGAACATCTCGTGGCCTCGCTCGTCGCGGAGCTCCTCGAGCTGCGCGAAGGTGCAGGGCCCATCCGAGTAGTCGTTGACGAACAGCGCGCCCTCCCCCGGCGGCCCCGGCGCCTTTTTCCGCTTGCGCCGCCGGCGGCAGATCATGGTCGCCAGCAGCAGCGCCGTGAGCGCGAGGAGCGCGATGGCGGCTGCGATGGCCGTCTGCGTGGCCAGGCCCAGGGCGCGGAAGGCCATGCTGCCCGCCTCCTGCAGGGGCTCGTGGCTGGCGGGGCCGGCGTGCGGGGGCGGCGGGGGCGCCAGCTGCAGCTGCTGCTGCCGGGACAGGTTGACCAGGAGCTGGAAGGGCACGCGGGCGGCGCCGCCGGCGTTGGAGGCCTCGCACTCGTACTTGCCCGCGTGGGCCAGGGTGATGTTGGTGAGGAAGAGCATGCCGCTGCCCGTGTCAGAGGCGCCGGGCCCGCCTGGGCGCGGCGCCCCGCCGCCTGGCTGGACCTGAGCCCGTGGCTGCCCTTCGCGAGCCTGGGCCACCTTTCTCCAGGTCACCAGGGGCTGCGGGTAGCCGGAAGCTTGGCAGGCAACCCGCAGGTCGTCCCCTAAGTTGGCTGTCACCTCCAGCGGCTCCACGTGTACAGAGGGCGGGATGCAGATGAGGCTACTGCCAGATACGTCCAGGAGACTTTGAAGTGCCAGGCGCGGGGGCTCTGCACACATTATCTTCTTGTCCCTGGAGCTGAGCAGCCGCTGGCCGCCCTCCTTGATCCATGCTCCCAGCCAATGCAGGGCACAGTCACAGCGCCATGGGTTCTCTGTGGGCAGAGCAGTGGTGGGCTGGTAGCTCAGGGGTGGTTGGCCAGAACAGGAGCCCCCTCCCTACCTCCCCCAGGGCGCCCCTGCAGCCTCTTCTCTGACCCCAAGCTTCTTGGAGTGTGGGCAGGCTCTTCCCTCCACCTTCAGTTCTGTCATGCATGTTCCAGGTCCCTAATTTCTAAGAAAGCTTCTACTCCTCTGAAGTCTCTGCAACAAGTCCCATTATTTTGGGGGAACCTTGGTGTCCACATAGACATCCTACAGCACTGAGACCTTGCAGGTCCTGTCAGCCTTGTCTTCAGGTGCTGTGTCCTGGAATGCCAGCCCTAGTTTCATCCTTCCAGTTTCTGCCTGCTTGCCCTGATAGCCCCTAAGTGTGCAAGTGCAAGCCCCTCAACTCTTTCAAAGGATTTCTACCTTTTCTGTCTTCATTAGGCAAGTTCCCTGAGCTGTGTCCCTTCCAGCACCCCCATTCCTATCAGACTTCTACCATGGGTGCAGGTGGTGGCATGACCCTCTAGAGTGCTCCTGGATGGTCTGCAATTCAGAGCCACTGAAATCAAAGTCCACTCCACACCTGCGCCTGTTTCCTACTGCCACCCGTGGCCAGGGAATAAACCTTTGCATGAGATCCCTTCCCCCCGGGAAGGAGGTACCTGTGAGGCGCAGGACCTGCAGGCTGGCCAGGGGCTGTAGGGCCTCACGGCTGATGGTGCCCAGTTGATTCCTGCTGAGGTCCAGCAGTGCCAATGAGGAGAGCCCGGCCAGGGCCTGGTCCTCCAGCAGCTCAATGCTGTTTTCCTGCAGGTGCAGCTCCTGCAGTCGCTGAAGGAAGGACAGCAGATCATCAGGGAAAGGGGCCCTGGGACACAGGATCCCTTCCTAGCAGGCTAGACTGGGTTGACTTTTCTCCCTTTCACTACCCCTTGCCCTTGTCCACCTAACCCCCTCACCGGTAGGTGCAGGAAGGTGAAATCCAGCAGCTGCACTAGCTGGTTACCGGCCAGGTAGAGTGCACGGAGCTGGGCCAGGCCGGCGAAAGCGCCAACTCGCAAGCCGCGTAGCCGGTTGCCGGTGAGCGCTAGCTCCAGCAGGCGCGACTGCGCGCGGAAGGCGCCTGGCTCCAGGGCGCGCAGGCTGTTATTGTGCACGTAGAGCCGGCGCAGGGCTGCGAGAGGCGCCAATACGCCCGGTTCCAGGCGCGCGATGCTGTTGTCCTGCAGGAACAGCGTCTGCGGGCCGGACGGAGGGAGGGAAGGAGGGGATTCACGCCGCTGAGGGAGTCTCCCTCTTCCCTGGGGCGCTCCAGCACCCACAGGGACGCTCACACAGCCCTCCCTCCGTGTCGCGGGCGCCTCTGCTCCGCGGCCCAGCGGCCCCACGCGGTGCCCACCTGCGTCCCAGGTGGAATTCCGGGCGGGACGACGCGCAGCCGCAGGGCGCCGCACTCCACCGTGACGCTGTAGCAGCGGCAAGCGGCCGGGCAGCCGGCGGCGCGGGCCGGGAAGTCGGGGAACCACAGCAGCCACAGCAGCAGCAGTGTGGGCACGCCCGGGGCCATCTCCCGCGGGACTGGCCGCGGGCCACGAAGCTGCAGCCTCCTGACGGGCTTCCGTATAGTCCACCCGGATGTGATGTGCCTCCTGAAACACAGGTTGGCAGGCCTGCCCCTAACACTTGAGAGCCAGAGAAGGACATGATGGGGGCCCACACCTTGTGTCTAGTTTCTGAAAAGTTATAAATCAGTGCAAGCAACTGATTTAAAAAAAAAAAAGTTGGTTTCCCTCCTTTATAAAAACAGTCATGAAGATCTGGGGCATCAGGTTTCAGTGTGGAATTTCCCCTGTTCTTAGTCTTACTACACAGGCCATGTGGCGAGAGTCAACCCTGCCCGAGCTCTCTTCTCTTCCCATCTATCTCCATCTGGCACTGTAAGGGGCTTCCTGCTCGTGCGTGTGGACGTCTGGATCCGGCTTCCCTCTACATTCTAGCAACTGGCCACTCCTTGAATCTAAGGTGCAAGAGGCTAGTGCAAGGTGAGGTGGTGAAGCCCAGCACCCAAGCACAGGCTAGAAGGGGAAGAACAGGCTCTGGGAAGACATCTCCCCTTGTCCACATGGACTCCTCTCTCTGAGACCTCCAAAAGCCGAGTCCATAACAGAAGTCTTGTGCCCCCAACACAAGGCCCAAGGCCCCACACTGCCAGTGTCCTTGTCTTCGTCCGACCCTGACCCAGCATTGTCTAGTCCTTTTCTCCCTAGAATTCATGCTGTGTTCCCCGACCCTGGGATCCACCTGATGTATCTTGATGGGTAATGGGCAGAACTGATCTGGGAGCCACCAGCCACAGGAAAATGCAAACACAGCTTTATCCAGCCCCTGCCCCTGCCCTCCTGGGGGTGAGAGTGGGTGGAACAGCTTGCAGAGGATTAGGGGTATTTCTCAGGGAACTTGTTAGAGAATTGGGGGATGTGGCACACGATAGGAAATGGCCTATGTTCTCCCTGCTGGCTCCCAGCAAGTTGCTTCTGTTTTTTTGGGCTCTGGAACAGCTGGGTTGTAAAAGAGGGGCCTTGGACCACCAACTGGGTTTCAAGGGTAGTTTCCCAAGTGGGCTGTGGGAGCAATGACCTCCTAAACTGTGAAGGAATATATAATGTGTTTGGGATTCATGCAGATGCATAAATCTGTGATCCTAGAGAGATGGGGAGGCCTGGGACTAGTTCCAGGCACAGTAAGTCCAGTTTTAAAGGTGGGGACTTGGGCCGAGAAGCCAGCTAGTATGGAACTAGGGATAGCAAAGCTGAGGGTGTGCTGTTATCCAGCCTCCAGCCCTTCCTCAAAGGGTCCCACTCTGAACACCTGCCTGTTTACCAAGTCTCCCTGCTAGCAAGAGGGAGTCATGTGGAAAGGGACCAAGTGGCCTTGGTGTCTGTTCAAATCTTCCTCTAACTTGTAACTCACATGATTATTTAAAGTCACTAGAAATGAGGTAGGCACAGCAAAAGTTTTAATGGAATATAGCTTTGGCCCAGGCAGAGGCAGTTCCCAGGTGTCTCCGGATATGTGTGAACGCCAAGGACCTGAAGGCATACTCTGGGCTCCTGGGATCCATTTCCCTGAGCCAAAGCGCTGGCCCAGGGCTTGCCCACCCAGCCTCCAGCGGCAAGTCCTCAAGTAGAGGAGCTTCTTGGCTTCCTCCTTAGGATTCAAGGCACTGCGGTTCACAGGGACACCCCCTAGACACTGACTGGAATAAAAGGGCCGGCCTGAGCAGGGATGAGGGCCCAGGCGGGAAGAGCAGAGGAGGCCAGCCCAGAAAGCCTTTTACCCAGCGGACAGCCCTCTAATCCGGTTGGGCAGGGGGCGGGGCGTCACACACAGGATTCTGCGTTGGCTGTCACCGTCTCCAGGGCGCCCATCTGTGCGGGGACTGGAGGGGCGAGGAAGCCCTGCGACCCCCTCGGGCTCAGGGCGAAGCCAGAGCCGCATGCCTCGATTACCCCCACGATGTCACCTGCACCCCCTCCAGCGCGGGTCTGTCCTGGGCCAGTTCAGGGCAGGGCGTGGTCCCTGCCAGGTCTCCTCCCTTTCTCGGTCCGCGTGGGGTACAGAGCCGGAACGGCCCCCGATCCCGCCCCCATGCCCGCTGACCTCGGGTCGGGCGCCCCCTCACCTGACACTCCCGCGGCGCGGCTCCCCCGCCGAGCCCGCGGCGCCGCGGCCCACCGAGCAGCGCGGGGCGGGGGAGGGGCGGGCGCGCTCGCGCACGCGCACTGGAGCCCCCGCGCCTCCGGCCCGGCCTCCCCGGCCAGCCCCAGTGAGCGATGGCCAAACCAAAGGACGCGCCAGGCCCGAGGTGTGGGGAGGTAGCAGAAGGGCCCGCGACCCCACCCCTCCTCGCGGTCGAGGCCACGGACGCGGCAGCACCTCGGACAGCGCCGAGCAGAACGCGGCCGCGGTGCACCTGTGCCGCGCACGCGCATTCGGCCGGCGCGCTCTTTGGGTGCGCGTGCGCAGCGATGCGCGGCCGGGACCTCGCGGGGAGGGGGGCGGGACCGCGGGGTTGGGGGGCGGCCAGGGATACCTGCGGCTCAGGGCCGCGGGGTGAGCAGCAGCGGGGCCAGGTCCATGGTGAGGGCGAGGCGGCGGCCTTGCCAGCGCACGTGCGAGGGCAGCGCGGACGCGCCGGGCGGATACTCGAAGCAGGCGCTAAGCTCAAAGGCCAGGGCTGAGCGCACCAGGCCCACGCCGCCCGCACGCTCCGGCGCCGGGTGGTAGAGGCGCCCATTGGCTGCCAGGGGCAGCAGACGCGCCGGCTCGAAGGGCACGGCCAGGGCCTCACCGCCGCCGCAGTAGGAGAGACGCGGGGGCTCGGGGCCCGAGGCCAGCAGGTGCGTGAAGACCACGGGCCGGTCTTCGCAGCGCAGGAAATTGCGCTCCCTGCCGCAGGGCGAGAGGAAGGGGAAAGAGGCCTCGTAGCGACCGCTGCGGTTGGGTCTCAGGCGGGAGAAGAAGGTGACCAGGAACTGTGGGTCTGGAGGTGAAGGGGCGCGGTTGCTTACCATGCCAGTCTACAACGGGGCCCCACTCCCCCAGGCAAACGGCTTGCCCTGGGCAACGCCAAGGGCTGGCACCGCTTGTCGGCCCACCACTTTGGCCTCAGTCTAGACGGCAGGGCTCTTGTGCGCAGGATGCCCAGTCCTCTGCTTCGGGCGGGCCAGTGGGGAGGCTGGGGAGCAGAGCCCATCAGGGCCTTGCTGAAGGGAGATGGAAGGTGGGTAAGAGGGTGCAGCAGTACCTTTGAAGCAGGTGATGAAGTTCTTCATTTTGGAGTCATCCAGGAAAAGCTGTGGACAGAGGGGCAGGCCATTGCCCATGAGTCCCAGCTGGAAGCCAGACAGAGTCGGCCCCAGGGCGGGGTTGGCACTGGGCAGGCCTGAGCTGAGGCTAGTGTCCGCTTCCCTTGCTCGTGTGTACACACCGTGTGCAGAGAGGCGAGTGCAAAATAAACCGGGGGCCCTACCAACATTCCCGCATCTACGCCGCACTCCGGGCCGTGCAGGTGCCTGAGCTGCCATGCTTTCCCCGTACCTCTCCCTTCCTCAAGTTTCTAATTAAGTGTGCCACCTCCTCCGCGGAGGCTCCCGGACTTGCTTCCACCCCCCAGGGCTTGCAAGTCAGGCAGGGCGGCCCCGAGGGCCGGGGACCGCAGGGAGGGGCAGGATCTGGGGATGCAGAGCGCGCGAGACGCAGCTGCAGCTGCGTGTGGCAGGTTGGCTGCTGGGGGTCCGACCCCTCTGGGGCTGAGGCCCGACGCCCCAATCTCTCCAGCTCGTTGACCCAGCTCAGCAGTCACGTTCACTTACCTCAGAGACCCCGCCCCTCGCAGGGGCCCTCCCTCCGACCCCACCTCTCTTACAGGTGCGCCCCCTCAGGCCCCGCTCCAGGCCCACCTGGCCCTGATGATCCACGTAATAAAAATACTCTCGCGTCCGGGGCTCTGGGGCCTGGCCCTGCGTGTAGGAGATGTCCCCGCCTCCACCGCAGGCCCGGGTCCCTGGGGACCGCGCCAAGGCCAGGGCGCCGGTCCGGAGCGCTCCGCATGCCTGCCACATCTTCCCCCGGCGCCGGAAGCGGCGGGCCGGTCACGCGGGGCTGGCGCTGCATGAACACGCATCCCCCGGCGACTGCGGCCTCACACTTCGGGTTCCGGGGACTAGCGCGGAGCTCGCTTTCCCTGCGCGCACGGGACTCCGGGACGGCGGGAGCGGCCCGCCCTGCTGTCCCGCTGGGGAAGGGACAGCGGACGAGACCGCCAGACAGCGGGGTGTGGATGTGATACGGGGGTGCAGGCGGATTCAGGAGCGAGGGGACGGGCTGGGAGCGGGGCGCTGGCAGGAATGCAGGCTCTGTCCCTCCGCCGTCGGAGGCCGGCCGCCGGCAAGTGGGCGAGGTACCCCTCAGAGAAAGCCAGTTTGGCTGGGCTGTCTGCATTTTCAACTAGTTACTGAATAAACACTCTGCCTAGAACTTATGGCAGGTTGGGGGTAGGACGCGTCACAAAAAGCCCACTCCCTGGGCAAACGGGCAGGGACTTAGGGGTCGACACATACCCCAGGTGGCCGCAGATGGCGCAGGGGGGCCCAACACCCAGCTGGTGCCCCCTCCCTGGCTCATCACCTCTCCCCCATTCCCAGGAAACAGCCTTGCTTACAGCCCAACCCCCTACGCCCTCTCTCCATTCCCCCACTCTCCCCTGGCCTGTCCACCTAGGTGACCATACTAGCAACAGGCTGGCTGCAGTAGTGGGCTGCCCAGCCCCCAACCCAGACCCCTGCAGCGACTGGAAGAGCACCAGGCGACAGGCATTGACCGTGGCTCGCAAGTGTCCATATGTATTTTATTCACACAAAGTGTTGTCACCTCTTGAGTCCATGCGTCAGAGCGAGAGTCTGTGGCCGGGCCGTCCACTCCAGGCCTGGAGACCACCCGACTGAGGACGCTACCTCAGGGGACACCCGGGCAGCGTCAGGGCTGGGCTTTTTTGTTTTTAATAATAAATAAAAACTCAACTCTAAAAAAAATATATATATATATATATATATAAACTGGGGAGAAATTAAGTTTAACAATTGGAACTCAAAATTCCAAAATGGAAAATGTACAAACTGAGAGTCTAGGTACCTCCTATCCCCAGCTCTGGCCTTGAGGAATCCTGGGCGTTCCCTGGTTCCCCAGCTTGGGGGTCCCTTCCCTCTCTTCAACTGCAGGTCCCACATGGGGATGGGGCAGGGTTTGGTTTTTGGTCAGAAGCCAAGAAAGTGGGGAAGAAAATGATGGAGTGATATCAACTTGCTCTGCACAGAGGACAGGCTAGGACGGCTCAGAGATAAATAGCATTTGGGTTAAAACTATGTCATTAGCAAATTTAGTTCTTATATCTTTCCCTCTATATCTTTATACACAGGCGGGTTGGTGTGCTGGATAGAATCTGAATTTATAGTTACACGAAGAAAAAATACTCTTGCCCCTCCCCCACCCTGCCCCAAGAATGCCTGCCCAACCCTGCCCCCACCCCAGAGGACTTTGGTTTGGGGGCCCCTCCCCACCCAGAGACAGCCTGCCGGGCCCTGCTCTGGTGATGGACAGCCCAGTGCCCTGGGGCCCCCAACTCCCGTGCAGTCTCGACGATGGAGGCCACAGGTGGCGGGGTGGGGGTGGGGGGTGCGGGGTGTTGAAGGCCACAGGCCAGGAAGGAGACCGAGGGCAAGTGCGGGGCAGAGGAAAGAGGCGCAGCCGGGCAAGGGCCAGGCCAGGGCCTGGCTGAGCGCAGGAACCCCAGCGAGGCAGCTCACCCCGGGGGAGGGCGGCGTGTGCTCTCAGGCCGGCCGGGAGGGGCAGTGTCACTTGGCTCCAGGAAACAGAAGGCACTTTCTCGGGGCTGGCCGGCCGGCGGTGGGCGGGGCGGTGCCCAAGGAACTGGGCACTAGGCGGCGGGGTGGGAGGGGGCCCAGAGGCGCCCTTCCCCTCGCCCTCTGCCCCGGCTGCGTCCTCAGGCCAAGGGCCTGGGTGGGAGAGTTGGGGGCTTCCAGGGCTGGAGCGGGCATGGGCGGGGCCTGGCATGCTGCCTCCGCGGCTGGGGCGTTCCCTCCCCCCTCCCCGCGTGCTCCCCTGCCCGGGCGCACCCGAGCTTGGCTCTGTCCCCACCCTCGGTCCTTGGGGCCCACGTGCTATAGCACGCCCTCCATGAAGCTGGTGTCCAGGTGCTGGATGAGCACGCGTAGGAACGACATCTCCTTGCGAGTGTTCTCGAAGATGACGCGCGGGTCGTCCGATCGGCAGCGCAGGCAGTTGGGCGCCATCACCATGGCCAGGTTGCTGACGTCCATCTTGGTGACGGCCACGTTGGCGGGCTGCACGAACACCTGCGCAGAGGGGACGGGAGGGTGGGCCGGGCCCCGCGCGTGGGGCGTGCCCCGAGGGGTGGGGGCGGGCCCCGCCGCGTACCTGAAGGAAGCGGATGAGGTAGCACAGCACCAGGCGGTTGATGCGGGGCAGCGCGTGCACCACGGCCACGGCGGCCTCGGGGTTCTCGTAGTGCGCGATGCACTGCTCGTAGAACTCGTGCGGGATCAGGGGCTCCTCCAGCTCCCGATACCACAGCTTCAGCAGCGAAGCTGCGGACACAGCGCGGGCGGGGGGCGGGGGCGGGGGCGGGTGCTCAGCACAGCCTGCTGGGCGGGCTCCCCTGGGCGGGGCGGGAGCCGTGGAGTGGAGTGGTCAGCGGGTTGGGGCGACACGGGGTAGGGACGGCGTGCGGCGTGAGCGCGGGAGTGTCGGGCCCGACTGGAAAGGCCCAGACCCTGGCGCGTTGGTGCTCCTGAGGGCCTGGATTGACCCCGGGGCCGGGGGCTGGGGGCTGATGCAGGGAGTGCAGGAGAGCGGCAGGCTAAGCCGGAAGGAGGGCCCCCAGGAGACTGCAGGATAGGAGGGGCTGTCTGTGCTAGAAACGGACCGGGAGCCATGACATCGCTGGGGGAGTAAGGGGGAGCCCAAATGTTTCAACTGCCTGGAGCAGGCCTGCTTCAGCTCCTAGGGGAATGGAAGCTCACCAGGGACGTGGGGGTCCTCCAGGCCTGTCGGCACCTTCCACTGGTCTACCTGCAGCTTCAAGGCGTTCACCTCATCAATGTCCCCAGGGACTCTGTGGAGCACAGGGTGGGTCTCACCCAGGAGGACTCTGTCTTGCCCTGGTCAGACCCCGCCCCCATGCTGTCCCTCTTCCCTCTGCTGGCCACCCCCAGGCAGATGCCATTATCAGCAGGGCCACTGAGCCTCAGACCCCCAAGCCTGTTTCCCCAGCTCTCCTCCCGGGGCCTGGGCAGGTGAGTCTTGGCAGCAGGCCTTGTGCTACTCCCCATGGGGCAGGGACTATCATCCCTGTTCACAGGTGAGCGGCATCTGCTGGCTGCTGCTGGGGTGTCTTTCCAGGCTCACGTCTCAGGCCCTGCCTATGGCTGCTGCCCAAGTGCCCTCTGGGACCCTGGTGGCCATTTTTACAGAGGCACTGTCCCTGGCTGACCCTCCTGCCTAAGTTCAGGCATGCTGCCGCTCGGGGGGAGGATTCCCTGACTTGCCTCCTAAGGATGGGGCCCTGCCCTGCCCTTCCCGGTTGATAGTGGCCCTTCCATTTGCTCCAGGGTGTCCCTCCCCGCCCACATGATGGCTTCTTGTCGGGGGGCCTCTGGCTATTCCCACACGGGGCATGGGTCTCCTGGCCCCCAAGACTGGGGCACGGAAGTCGGCCCAGTGGTCCTGGTGCCTGATGGCTCCTGCCTGCCTGAGAATGGTGGAGACACCCAAGGCCCCCACACCCAGGGCCCGGGTTGCGGGGCACCTGAAGATGCCTTCTGTCTGGTCACCGTTGAGCGCTAGCACCTCCTCAGATAGACGTGTCTGCACCCAGGGCAGCTGCCGATCGGGGTACCGCTCCTTCTGCATGCTCATGACCTCCTGCAGGGCACTGCCAAACATGGACGGGCTGAACACAGCATTCTTGGCATGCCGGATCTCCTCCACGTTGGGCTTCTTCAGCCCCTGCAAAGACAGCCCAGCTCTCTGTGCTGGTGTGGTCCCGCCGCCCTGCTCCCAGCCTTCCCTCCCCCACCCCCGCCAGGGCTGCCCCTGGCTTGGCCACCTTGTCCTCTCACCCCTGGTAACTCCAGGCGCCTGCCTAGAAAGAGCCAGGGGCACCCCAACTCCCTGGTCCCCACATCACCGGGGGAGGGGCACCCTGTTGGGCCACCTACAATGTCCTAAATCTTCAGGTGGCCCCACTGGTCACACAGGAGGAAGGTGGGAGTGACTCCTGGCATGAGAGCTGCCTGGGGCCAGAGAGGGACCAGGCTGGCTGATCTGGACCATGTGAGACCACCCGGGCTGGAGGTGAGGGGAGAAGCCTGAGGTGGGGACAGGCAGCAGCTCCCAGTGGCAGAGCTGGAGCAGTGAATTGGGGGGGGGACGAGGGG